>NC_141697.1:318106642-318342644 GCF_964263255.1 Lissotriton vulgaris | reverse complement strand
TACTAAAATACATAACAATAATAAAAAAATATTCTTAACAACTATATTTCTGCACATGATATTAACACCTCGATATTTTTAAAATCGATATTACTTACCTTAAGTTGATATTCTTGACCACAATATTCTTGCTGTCGATATTTCTGACCCACGATATTAAAGACTTGATATTTTGTACTCGATATTCAGTCTCTGCACCCTATTTGCACATGACAGTGGGTTCCTGACCTCAAAATATAAAAGATTTGGATCTTTAGGGAACAGTTTAATTGAAACATCAATCACCTAGTAACACTGTGATTACACTGAGGGCCTGATTCACAAAGGTACACTTACACGCTTGAGTAAGTTAACTTTTTTTTGTATTCACAAAATGCAAGATTAATTTTACTAAGAGTAATTTTACGACTGCGGACACTCTGCCCAGGAAAAGATAGGCCGTCCCTTTCTTTTTTATGTGCATAGTCTCCTCAGTCATGCACCTACTATTAATTTGTAGGTTTTGAAGACAAAAAAAAATAAGTTATGCAACATTGAGAGTTTTGCTTTGTTAATCAGGTCCTGAGCATTTGAAACTGAGCAGCTTCACAGATTTGAATTATTGTGGTTCTCCAGTAATTAGTAGTGTGCAAAGCTGAAAAGGCTATCAAATCACAGCTTTGCAGGCTTTTATAGAAAGTTTGTGAAGTGTAAAGTTGCTGTTACAAACAGCCACTAATGAACTGCGGCTCTTGAATAGCATTTTACGTATGCCTTTTACTCATCCAAAGCACTCAGCTCTTTTAACAAACTCCAGAGCCTCTTTACCCTGCCCCACCAATCTCCAGCAGTAAACCAGTGAAGCCAGGATGCCCTTGAAGGACATATGGGACAATACTTACAGGAAAGAAGCACCTTCCAATGTGTAATGGATCAATCCCTAGAGGATGTGTCCTCGTGTGCATGGGGGTATGGCTGTATGCAAATGAGGGAGCGCTTTGCCTCGGTACCTGCGGCATAATACTCATGCAAGTGTAGGGGCAAAGAACCTGCCAGAAGGTGCACTGACTATGCGCCACATAGCAGTTAGTGCGCTCCCTGAGGGCACACCTTGAAAGGCTGGCACTAGAGTCTAAAAGTCTCATCCCGCAGGCATGTGCAGTCAAACACTGCACCCGTATGTGGGCAATCGCTCCTTCCCTTTAGAGCAAGGTTGAGTCTGCATCCTCCATTGAAAGGAGGAGTGGCGACTTCAAACAGCCAATCTGACTTTGACTAATGCGCTCGAATAGTTCCCCAACGCCCCTCCCTTTAATTGTGTATGTGATTCATACTTATATGTATTCTTACCCATTTCTTTACATCTATTTATCCCTAAATTTCCATTTACCATTCCAAAATATTTATGTTTTACATTTTTTCAAAATGTTCTCAAGTGAAAATTAAATACATTTGAATTTTGTTTTAAAATATGTTGTTACATTACAAACACATATTCTTGTTTTGTTAAAGCTAAATTTAGTTTTTGGGATGTAGAATGCAATGCTTATTTGATCTAAGACGTTATGGGAAAACATTGTATGTGTAAAAGATGGTTCAGAAAAGTAAATTTGGATAAAATTTGTTTAGGAAAGCAAAGTTATCACGATAAGCCTTTTAGCTCTCTCAGCAAGACTTATTGTTTCCAAATCCTATCATATACTTAGAGTTGGCTTTGCGTCAGGTCCTTGCTTGTGATAGCTTTGTTGACTGCTTCACTTCCCTGCTCCTAATGCAATGGCTTGCTTCTATATTCTTCCAACCAGGAGCATATCAGTTTTTTGTAGTGTTTTGATTGAATGGTATGAGTGTCTCCACTTATGATGTCAGACGTTTCCCCTTTGGTGTGCATGGGAGGGACTATCTCCTCTATCTTTCTTTACTGTTCTACCATGGCCCCAATCCTCTCCCATCGCTGACGTTTCCTAACCCCCACCCAGAAATATGCTTCCACGCAGCCTCTTTGTTTACGTTTTTTTTTTTACTTTTCTGTCATTCACAGCACCATTAGTGGCTAGCCATCTTAAAATATATGGCAGGAATCTCTAAAAAGGCCTTCTTTTTTTAACAAATCCCATTCAAAGCAAGCGCCCCCAAATTTAAACACATACACAGTAGCATATTTAAAGAGGATTTATTAAAATATATTAAATGCTTCAAAGGTGGATGCCGTGGATGTGGCAAATCGATGATGGCCATCTTTAAACTGCATTTGTTAGAAATAATAATACACCTTCATAGACAAGCTCTCTAGATGTGCTTGCAATCACAGCAGCCATATTCAAATGTATTTTACTATATTGAGTGTGAATTCACTAAAGATATAAACCACACATAAATTCTCACAGCCAATAAGTTTCACATCTGAGACCTACTTACATTGTTAATGCTAGTTTTTACATTTTGTGCTGACCCATAAACGAACAATCACTACAAAAGTCAGCATTCTGTGAATGACATTTGGGGGATCAGGCACCGGGCCGCTAGGTTGTTGTCTGTTCTCCCTGATGCTGGCAGCCACCTTTCACAAGATGAAAGCAGCCCCGATTGGTTTCCTAGAAGATTCCCTCTGGTTTCTTACAGCAACAGACTGACAGCTTTTACATAACACTAAAAAAGCTATTCTCTGAAGCATATTAGACTCTTTTATATGTGTTTAAGTAAGGTCCAGTATGACAGTAGAAGGAAAGCTTTATAATTCTAAATCGATTTTTAGTTTAGAGTATTATGCTACAGGAACCATCCTTAAAAGTGGCCCTCTAGAAGAATTATGCTTATTCTCAATTCCTCAATGTATGATAAACTTTGAGGAGATTTTAATTGGCGTGGGGCTAAAAGGAATTTAAACATTGTTATATTTGCCTAACTGAGTATAAGATTATCAGTACACATTAATGCAACATCAATGACCTAATGCTTGCTTATGCACACAGGATATTCCGTGAGGGCATGTAGCTTGTTGGAAAAGCTATAAAATCCGTATGCGCATTCTCTCTAGATCTCACCATTTTACAATTCCTCAAAGCAGTCATTTGCACTTGGTGTAAGTGAAGCATTTTTATACCTTCTAACATCTATCTACTTTCTCTCTTGAGAAACCTGTTTCTGTTTATGTATTTATTGTGTCAGTTTATAACCATAAGCCATACAATATACTCTGTCCAATATTAACATTTTCGTGATAAGCATAAATAGAGTATAAATAAATATAAACTGGGAATTAGCAACAGTCATAGTTATAGATGCAAGAAACACAAAAAACGCTTGAGTGTAAAACTCTTCGAAGGCCCTGCAGTTGAAATGTAGTCAGGGGGTTGGAAAAGTGCTATGTGCAAGAAATTACGTGTTAAATGAGGTACATTTTTACAACTTGAAAAGGGGGCAGTTAAAAATGATATAACAACATGTTAAAACAATAAAGACACTTCAGAACGAAAGCATTATATTATCTAGAACAATAATACAATTAAAATTAAAAAAACAAATACATTGGCATCATGTGTAAATACAAGAGAAAACACAGCTGCCGAAAAGTAATTGGGCTCTGATGGACCATGCCCTTAGAGTCTAAGAGCATGGTCCAGGCAGAGCCCAAGTCCAGGCAGAGCCCAAGTAAAGTTTTTTTGCAAGAAATTACTGGTTGGTTAAAATATGTTTTCAACTTGAGGACAGCTTCAGAACTCACACGGTATGTTGTCTACTACGAGGCTATGTACCTTTCCAAGCTTTATAGATATATAGGGATATTGGGTCAAAAATAGTAATAATGTCCACTCTTAAACATAAGTACATGGTGAGATTTTTTTAAAAAAGAGGACAAAGGAATCCCCTCCTTGCTTACAGAGAAAAGGAGCATAGCACCATAAATTGCGTGAGAGTCTCAACGCCACCCAGCAAGCAAGAATAGGTTGAATCACCCCTAGAGGTCGACCAGTTCCATATAAAAAACTTTATAGGGAGGCATCTTAGCTGGAATTTTATATTAAAGTGCTCTCTTTATTAATGGAAATATAATATCAATATTTCCATTGAAACCAAAAGTGGGTTTAATGCCCCGGATGGGAAATAACAGTTTTCCATGGTGCTGGTGTCTGGATTGGTCCAATATTTTTAACAGGCTCGATTCCATCAGTTCACTGTTATAATTTCGCGCCAGGACACTCTGGAGTGTTAGTGCGCGTTATAAGTTTACTATAACATAACATAACATATTCATGGCAACCAATGGTGTTGCATAAATTAGCAATACGTTTGAGTCATGATAACTTGTAAGAATGTCTGCTCTCCCAAAGTTCACAGAGTTACTTTGAGTTAGGTTGGAAAACTTGGGGACTCATTAGGATGACGGGCAGACTTTGTCCGCTAGCCATTCTGTCGTGTGTAGGGACCGCCGGCCATAAGGGCGGGTGTCCCGTTGGGGGTATTAGGATGCGACCGCCACTGTGGCGGGTGCATCCTGTATCTTTAGCATTGCGGCGGGCGGTGCTGAACCGCCGCAATGCTAAAGATACATGTCGTGCATTACAAAGCACAAAGTGACAGGCACCGCGCGGTGTCTGCTACATTGTACTTTGAAATGCTGGAGGGTACCATAGGTACCCCCCATGTGCACCCCTCACCCCCCGGAGTCCCTGGGGGCCGGCAATGGGCACCCGCAGGGTGTCTCCGCATGCCTTTCCATGGCGGCATTGACGCCACGAAAAGGCATTGGAAAATGCCCATGCTAATATGGCTGCCACCATATTAAACCTTTTCCGCCCCGGTCACAAGGCAACCGGGGCGGAAAAGCGGCAGACGGTCTTTCCGTCCGCCGCGGACCCCCCAGCTATCTTAATATGGCGGGCGTCATTCCGGAGCGGATGGCGGTCGGATTGACCCCACCAGGCCGGTGGTGGCAATCCACCCGTTATCCTAATGAGGGCCTTGGTTTGGACCAGATTTGGTACCAGAACAAGTGTGGTTTTAGAGCAGCAATGGCTTTGGTGTTGTTCAAGCCGAACTCATGTCTAAGGGCTGCCATTGAGGTCCCAGTGACAAGTAGTACCAAAGAGCATAGAACACGATTTTACATTTTCTAGAGGCCGGCTGCCTTGCTGGATCCCCCAACTCCGAGCTCATTATAAACCCGCTACAAGTGCTTTGGCTTGATACGCTTTGGGCGCTCGCTTGATCATTCTTCATTCAACATTGCTGCTGAAATGGAGGACAGCATTTGACTGCTGCAGCATGTTCATTTTGCTCTTTTTCTGCTGTTTACCCAAGGTTAAATTAGCATTAAACTTTATCCCTAGGTAATCATAGGAATCTACCTGCTCAAACTGTGCCAAGAGTTGACCTTCATGATTTGGTTTTTGAAGTGTTTATTTTAAGTTTCTTCTTGGAACAATATAATTCAAAACCTTTAATAAGTTTGTGCATGAAAAGTTCAGTGCAGGCCAATAGAATGGCAACATCGGCAAACAGCAAGATTGAAGCTTTATTTCGCCCCATCCACAGTTAAAGCTGGCAGATGATTGCCCACAACATTGATAAACAAATGAAATAAAAAAGGTGCGAGCACACACCCTTGTCACACCTTTGTCTGACACCCAATTCTATGCTAAAGCTTGGTGTGCACTATTACTTGGGACCCAATCTCACCACTGCTGTATTACTCTGGTGAAGCAGTTTTATGGCACAGAAAACCTTAATGTTGATTCTCTTTTCTTCCAGGTTGTGCCAAAGAGCAGGTCTGTCTACTGAGGTCAATAAATATAAATATTAACAATAGGGCTGAATGTTTTATAAAGTTATATATCAAACAGATGGAGTACGACCTAGCTGCTTGGTCGATTGTACCTTGCGGCTTGTGAAAGCTGGCTCGGAATGGAGACAAAATATTTTGGTCCTCGATCCAAGACTCTGGTTGGGTTAATAGTAATTTATCGGAGATCTTCCCTGCTCTGTACAAGACCGAAATTGGATGTTAATTCCCCGTAACATTCCATTTTTTATGCAGAGGAACAATGCCTGCGACTCTCCAGGAAGCTGGGACTTCCCAATATTCCCAGATTACATTGTAGGCAGCAGTTAGAATTGGGATCCAGGTGGTTACATTAGGGGGTCGGTTCCGATTCGGTAAAAAAACGTCTGTACGATTTACATCCGGAGCCATCGCCGTACGATTCGTACCCATCCGTATTCCGTCAATCCGTCCGAATTGTCGTGATCTGTACGTATTGCAAGGCTGAAACAGTGAACCGTACGACTCGTACACATGCGTTACAACCCGACGAGTACACCCAGGGAACATGGGGTACGGTGCGTGTACCCCGAGATCACGGGGTACGGTGCGTACACCCTGAGATCGCAGGGGTACGCACCGTACCCCTGCTATCATGGGGTGTACGCACCATACCCGGGGGTGGGGGGGGGGGCGTTCCGTACCTGTTTCGGGGCGAATTCTGCTTTTACGGCTCCCGTAGAAAAAGGGTCGTACGGTGCGTACCCGACACAAATCGTACTTGCCGGGTCAGAAAAAGCAGCCACGATCCGTACAGATGTCGCATACAGCGGGTTCCGAGGGAGATTCGAGTCGTACGGTCTTTGTACGATTCGTACGGAGTCCTGCTCCTGGTACGAATCGTACTTCGTCGTACGTACGGGGTACGTTGCAGGGTACGATTCGTATGGGAAAAACGCTCCGAACTGCTATTCGGAGCGGTTTTTCCAGAATCGGAATCGAGGCCTAGGTGTCCAATGGAATTTTGTCAGTGCCAGGTGCTTTAGAACATTTCTGGCTTAGGATTGGCAGTACGGACTTTACTTCCCACAAATTTTAAACTTGTGATGCCAGGTGTGGTCACAGGTGGCATTAAAGCATCTATTGGCACCAGATCTTCAACAAATCCAAAGGCAGAGTCCTTTCTTGAGAAATGGCTTCTTTGTAGCCTGAAAGTATGAAGATCTTGGCTGGTTGCACATAGATGAACCACAGTAATCTTCTGAGTGCTGACAGCTTCCTATTCACTAGACAAATTACCAGTATTAGGGATTTTGGTCATCATTCCCATCATTATGTATAAGAATAGACCTAATGGTTACTCTTTTATTTATAGATTTTTGGTATTAATATAGTATGGTGTGCACAGCATGGTCTAACCAAGATCATTGGACAATTACAGGTGCTTTACTAAAAGCCCTTTTTTAATGGATATTTATTCACTGACCTAACCAGAATGATGTGACATAGACCTCCACAAAATAACTAAACAAACAGCCAATGTTTGCCTCCCAATGGCGGGAGTGTTGTAGAGGGAAAATTAATAAAATTAACATTTTTGATGCATTAATAAAAAGATTGGTAGGTGATGTTATACTGTAATTCTAATGATATGACTGAATCCAGAACAACGTACATTTGACTGTTTGATGGTGGAAGATTGCATCATTAAGATCCTCATTTGATATTTTAGATCTGTGAGTAGTTTAGCAGATGGGATAACTGAGTATGATGATCAATCATTTCCTGGTCTCTTGTAGAACTGAACATCATCACTGTAGATATGAGCCCTTACCTTTGTTGTTTTGCTCGACAAAGGTCTACTCTGTAGTACATGTAGATATTGAAGTACACTATCAAACGTTTGAAACCATTTGTCAATCATAGAGAGACCGAAATGGATGGGATATTGAAACCTCAGAAAAACAAAATCCATATAGTCTGGTTAGTCAGCAGGGGGTGAAAAAGAACTATGTGGTTATGGGTGTTAATTTCTATCTCGAGGTCCGAACAAATTTGACTAGCACAATCTTGGTATTTTGGGGTAATCAGCTGCAGCTGGCATGGCAGTTGCAGAAATGAGATGGTGTTAGAAACTACATTGTATGGGATCAAGCATACATTTGGCATCAGAGGTTATTTGATCTTGAATGGGGACTTTATATTCTCAAACCCTGGCAGAAAAAGAAAGACAATTTCAGGATGGAAATCAGCCAGGAAATTATGATATAGAGAATGTTTTTTGTTGCATTTCACCATTTGTCACTAACATGATAAAAACAGGATTAGGAACAACCCTTTCAACAGGTAACTACACAAAATATTGAGTTAAAAATATCGACTTACATAAATATTGACTTCAAAATATAGAATGGACAAAATATCGAATGGACAGAATATAGTCAACAAAAATATCGAATTTAAGGTAAGTAATGTAATATCGATTTTTATAAATGTAGAAAGTCAAAATATCAAAGTATATAATATAGGTTATTAAAATATATCGAATTCTTTATAATATTGAATTTTTTAAAGTGTTTTGTATGTTAGTATATGTGTGAATGTATATTTTTTTGTAATTTATTTTAAGTAATGAATTATATGTTATTTATTTTTTGCGTAATTCAATTCTGTAGCGGGTTGTGGGTTTATAGGGGAATAGGGTGGGAAGTAATTTAATTATATTAAAAAAAATATTCATTTTTAGAAATTAATAATTATTTTTAATTTAATTTTGCATTTTAATTCTGTAGCTGGTTGTGAGTTTATAGGGGAATAGGGTGGGAAGTAATTTCATTGTAGTTAAATAAATATTGTAATGTATTTATTGGTATTTATTTTGAATTATTTGTTAATTAATTTTTATTAATTGATTAATTGATAATTATGTGAATTTTATTAATTTATTTTCCATAGCGGGTTGTGGGTTTAGAGGGGAATATGGTGAGAAGTTACTTAATTGTAATTAATTAAATATTTTAATTTATTGGAATTTATTTTGAATTAATTGGTATTTAAATTTTAATTTGGTAATTAATTAATTGTTAATTGGTAATTAATTTGTTTTTATAGGCAATGAATTTTATTTGTATTTTTAATTGATTGATTATTATATTATATTAAATTGGTAAATACTTTTAATAAATTTTTAATTGGTATTGATGTTTAATTTATTTTTATAAATATATTAAATATGTACTTTCCCTACTGTTAAGCTCACTAGAGTGGGAATAGTAATTTTTACCCCTACGCTATCAAACGCTTTCCCTACTGTTGCACCCCCAGGAGTGGGAATAGTAATTTTTACCCTCCCGCTATCTAACGCTTTTCCTACTGTTGCACTCTCTGGAGTGGGAATAGTCATTTTTACCCCTACGCTATCCAACGCTTTCCCTACTGTTGCACTCACTGGAGTGGGAATAGTAATTTTTAAACCTACGCTATCCAATGCTTTCCCTACTGTTGCACTCTCTGGAGTGGGAATATTAATTTTTACCCCTACGCTATCCAACGCTTTTCCTACTATTGCAGTCTCTGGAATGGGAATAGTCATTTTTACCCCTACGCTATCCAACGCTTTCCCTACTGTTGCACTCACTGGAGTGGTAATAGTAAATTTTACCCTCCCGCTATCCTACGGTAAAAATATTGTATGTTCTTTAATAATATTATGTTAATATATATATATGTTTTAAAAAATAAAATTGTATGTTTTTTCATAGCTTAAATTAATTTTAATGTTATTTAAGTATTTTTAAGTAAGTTTTAGGTCATTATTTTTAATATTTCATTTATTTTAAATTACTTTTAAGGCATTTAAAAAAATTACATATTTTGACTAACTATATTTTTTGAAACAATATTTTTGATTCAATATTTTTGTACTTACCTGTTTGTAGATAGGAATTCTATATTTTTGTATTCGATATTTTGTCCTCGATATTTTTGTAAGTCTATATTTTTGAAATCGATATTATGTCAGTGATCCCTTTCAAGCATTAGTCACTGTTGGTCAGCCTCAGGTATAGATGAAATTGATTATTTTTTTAATTGTTCTAACATTTCAAAAGTTTAGCGAAAAGTATGGAAGTTTGCAACACATTTAAAATATACATGATCATATTTTACCTAAAAATTGAGTCCAAAAGCACACCTCATAGTCATGCAAGATAATGGCAGGGAGCTAGTTTGAGGAGAAAATGACCAGGATATTCTTTTTTTCTCCAAGCAGTGTTCTATGGATAATAATAATGTTAGATATTGCAACTGCAAAAGTCACATAATGATAATTTCACAAATATTGTGAAATTTTCCTGTGTAACAATACTTCACACAGGCTTCAACAGCTCTTTGAAACTCATGCTTATTGAAGTACCTTTTAAATTTAGATTAGCCCATGTAGTATTGCGGAGCCTAACATTTTAAAGCAGTGATTGGCAAAAAAAAATCCATGCAAAGAATGGCAGTTGTTCTTCGTATATGTATACGGTTTGGGCTCTGTATGTGAGCTGTGCTTCTAGAGTGCTGTCTGCTCCTGTTCTCTACCAGCCCTGGCAACAGTGAAGTCAGTTCCTAAATTAGCGCGTAGTTGGGCAAGAGGGTGAATGGGGGTGCTACAACCAGTATTTCTTTGCCTGGTTTTTCACAGCAGGCTGCTACATTAAGATGCTGTTGGAGCAATCCAGGGCCTGGGAACAGGAAGTGGTTTAAAAACAATTTGCAAATGCTCAAGAGATGGGCAACACAGAAGCACTCAATTCTAGCAGGATTCTCCTGGCACATGGTGGGCAAGGAAGAGAAGTGACTGTAATGATGTCGGCGAACATTACTTATTGCTCATATTGCTTTTAAATTACATCCAAGAAGCAGGAGAAGAGCAGAAATGCTACTTTGGCATATACATTGAAAAGTAATGCTTTCTATTTTAGTTTTTTGAGACAAGATCAGAGAGAACAAATGTTTTACCCATTGACAGAATTTAAAGATTTGAGGTTTATGTATCCCGGACGTGCTGTATGCTCTGGCACGGGACAATTATATGGGAGTATTTATGCTCTATATAAGTTGGTTCATTAGTTCACAATGAGTACGCCTTATGTTTCACAGCATTTTACAGTGATTGTGAAGGTATATGTTACGTTAAGTACTGGATTAAGCATGGGCGAATTTTGCGAATCTCGCGTTCGCGAATTTTGCGGATTTGCGAACTCGCAATCCGCAAAATCCGCGAATTCCCGCGAATTTGCGGATTTTTTTTTTGTGTTCGCGCGTGTTTTTGCCAGTTCGCGAGGGTTTTTACAATTTCGCAATTTGCGAACTTACCTGTCGGGTCGCAAGTTTTGCGAACTTGTTGTTTCTACGTGTCCAGCCTGTTTGGGACACTCTTCTTCATCACTGCCACTCTCTGTCACCACTGCCACTCTCTGACTACTCATGCCACCCTCTGGCCCACCCATGCCACCCTCTGTTTCATCACCACACCCTCTGGTTGTCCAGTGTACATTATTTTCGGCAAAGCAAAGCACACCTTCCCTGCCTCAAGTGACCTGAATTAATTTGGGGCTGATTAATGTGTCACAGAATATTTTTTTAGCTGGCACCTGCTTCCTTAGGGCTTCCTGATTAGTGATCTTTTGCACTTGCTAAGTGCTTTCATTGTTGCAAAATTAGTTACAACACCTGCCCTGCCCCAACTGACAATAATGAATTAGGGGCTGATTAATGGATTTTAACTTCCAGCCTGGCTCCTGCTTGTCTCCCTTAGCTGTAATTCAGGACCTTTGTGGCATATGTGTAACTATTCTGAGGTTCAGAGCAGGGTCACATAATAGTTGCAACTGGCAACTGAACTCTGGAGGGGCCCCTCAGGAAGCACTACAGGAAATGGCTACTAATGATGAGCCTGAACTTTTGAACCTGGTAAGTAGTTTCAGTTTTGCTAAGATCGTATTTCTGCAATTTAGCACTTACTCGCGGGGTGCGAAGTTGTACTGGCAAGCCGCGAACTCACGCGAACAGTGCGAGCAAGCCATAAAATCCGCTGCTCGCGGATTTGCGGATTTTGCGGGAGATTCGCGGATCTCGCGGATTGCGAATTTACCGAAAATCCGCAAAATCCGCGAGCGAAACGGATTTTCCGCCCATGCTGGATTGACTTTCTGGAATTTGTAACCAATTTTGTGATGGTCCATGAACTCACATACTTGAACACCCTGGATGTCATGTGAGAGAGCGCTATGTTATTCTGAAATGTATAGGGGTGCATTATAATCTCAAATAGTCAGCACCCGCATATTTAGAGGACCATGTTAATGTGTGACTTTTTAAGATGTAGTTCAAGGCTGGAAACATTGCAATATGTAGATGTGTGCTCACATTATCTAAAGACTAATGTAGTGCTTTAATTGAGAATATGCCTTAAGTAATGTAGAAATAATTTTTTGTGTTTAAAATGATGCTTTAGGAATAAACGTGCCATATTAGAATTGCACGTATAAGCTGCCTATTAATGAAACAAGTGTGATGCTCTAACATGAGAAGAATAATGCCTTAGAAATAATGAAAAGTAATGTTTTGGAATGATTAATGCAATGCTGTTGTAGTATTAGAAATGCATTTAAACGTGTGAAGGCCTGAGACATGAAAACGCCAGCAGAGGCCTAACTATATTTTCTTAGCTCAGCTAAACGTTGTAGGCTGAATTGTATTTTTTCTTGGGAAAAGGCTCCTGCTTGCAGTCGAATTTCAGATTGTAACTTAGAGCGTGTGCAAGGTTGTTTCTCATACATTTCTGTTGCAGGTGCAAGGACACAAAGCTTGTTAGGTAGAATAATACATTATTTAGGAGTTAAGTTGGTAGGAGTGACAACGGAGGGAGTGGATCGGAATGCAGAGATGCTACATTTGGCAGAGAAGGTGCCTGGGACCCAAGGACACAGCAACGGTTTTTGGATGAAGATGGAGTCTTGCTGGAAAAATCCAAGAGGCTGCACCTGCCTGAAGGGGTGTATTTTGGGTGTGTTTACTGTTTTGGGGATTTTGTATTAGGGACAGCACCCCGAGGGTGGAGGGCAGATGAGCAGATGAGCAGATGGGTTAGAGCAGAGATCTTGGAACAGACTTGGGGGAGACAGGCAGGAGAAGGGTGTAGGAAGGAGCATCTTAGAACGAGCTCTGTAGCTTAGGCTACTTACCTATGGAAAGTGTGTGTACTTCCTAGGAAGTCTTCACTGCTGACACCTTTTTCTCTTACCTGGGAGGTATGCTAAGTAGGGTTGATACTTTAGAGTCAGTGTAGGGACAGACTAATCTTTTCTTTCCTTTCGGAGGAAATGCAGTCAAGGCTTCAAGTGGGAACAACAATTGTTTGCTTGATGATTCTTGAACTTACACCGATTTTCATATTGAGTCGTCTGAGACTCTTGCGTAGGATTATGTTTGTATTAGTGCCTGTTTATTTCTTGAACCTCCTCCTGAGGTGCTTGAATGTTCAGTTATTCTTGGCTTTGTAATAAAACTCTTACATTTTATTTCATAGTCAGTGATCCTTTAAATTGATTTAATTGATTATTTACAAAATTGTCAAAAGTTAGGAATCTGAGAATCTTCCCTTTACACTCCTTAGCAGACAAAAAGATTCAGTCAACCGCAGATTCTAAGGATTGGTAAACTAAAACGTTTAGTTGAGAATCCGGCCTTACTAGTTGGTAGCAACCGAGGATGGTTGTCTCTAGAGTAAGGGAAGATCTAGATTAGGATAAGAAATTCCCCAAGGCCCATAGAATTAGGAGCTAATTGCCCAGTGGATTATCGATGGAAGAGAGCGTTTCATGGAAACCGACGGAGAGTGACGGTGCAGTGAAATCAGCAGTTCGTGGGAGAGTGAGTATGAACAGGGTTATATGTTGTTAGATTGCTGTGTTTGTGTTGTGCTGTCTTTGGGAGATGGTATGCCTGTTGTGTTAAAGGATGTCAGGCTGTGAGCCTGCGCAGCCCGGGAAAGTCTATACTAGGTAAAACAACCTCCTAGGCATAAAAATACATTCAGAGGTATAGGCCAGAAGCTTTGCACATGATGCATGAAAACACATTCAGAGGTATAGGCCAGAAGCTTTGCACATGATGCATAAAACACATTCAGAGGTACAGGCCAGAAGCTTTGCACATGATGCATGAAGACACATTCATAGGTATAGGCCAGAAGCTTTGCACATGATGCATGAAGACACATTCAGAGGTATATGCCAGAAGCTTTGCACAGGAAAAGGTCCCCAAGCCAACTTGACCTCTCAGGGGCTGAAACGCCCTGTGTCCAAAATGTCAGGGCAGACTAAGCAGGCAGTTAGAGAAGAAATGGGCAACAGAACAGGCCTAAAAGGAGCAGCTGCCCACTAAGTACTGGGCAGCTGGGGATAGGAATGTGGCCCGGGCTCTCAATAGCCCCGTGAATAAATTGCACCACGCTGGAGCCCTCTGGCTCGAGAAACAAGATGCCCCCTGGAGCCTCGTGGGCTCAAAATAACTGTGCCCCAGGAGCCTCTCATGGGCTCTAAAGAAATGCCCGCTTCGTTGGAGTCCCTCTCGGGGGACTCAGACTAAAATAATGCCCCCGGGGTCTTTCGAGCCTCGGCAGGCTCTAAATAAACAAAATGCCCCGATGTGCCCCCTGGAGCCTCAAGGGCTCGAGAAGAGATGCTGCCTACAATGGGTAGAGCAGCCCGCTGCCAGCCGGGGCCGCTCGACCACTTCAAATGCTCCTTTATCGTTGTAGTCCCTCTCGGGGGACTCGAAATGCAAGTATGTCCGGGAGGGTCCCTCAGGCTCCTATAGTCAGTGCGCGGCCAACCTGGGGAAGATCTCGCCTTCTTCCCACACTCACGGAGCCCCCTGGCCCTTTGTACTCACCGGACTGCTCTGGCGGGGCTCCTCTTCGCCCTTAGCAGGACTCTTTCGGCCTCCTCTCGGCCTACGGGACCGGCACCAGTTTTCCCGGGCTCCGTTTCACCGGGTTTCCTCAAAGGCGACTGGCAGGGTTCTCCCACTCGTGGGAGCCTCGCTGGGAGATCCGGCGGTGTCCCTCTCGTGGCACGGGCATCCTCTTGCTCCTGGGAGCCTCCGCTCTGCCGTCCCTTACCCCGCACTCGGGCCCCCTCCTGGGTGCCCCGAGACTGTTTACCGGCACTCGAGGAGAAGGGGTAGGCTCCTGTCCTCCTCATACACAGCCCAGCTTCCGCCCTCCTCCGGCAGGCAGCAGGCCCCTCCCACGTCCCAGGCAGGGCTTGCCTGACTACCTGCAGGGCCGATCGTGCCCGTGGTAGTGAGTTTTCGGGCCCGTGGTAGTGAGTTTTCTCGGAGAAGTGTGGCTCAGGGGTTAGAGGTGGCAGACCCGGAAGCTGAGATCGGTCCTGGACCAGGGTTCAATTCCCCGCCTCGGCGGGTCTTGGGCTAAAAATTCCACGGACTCGATAATTCTCGCTCCGGTGCCTTCTCGACTCACGGGTTCACACTCTGCGACTCTGGGCAATAGCTTGCTTAATCTCCACAACGGCCCCTTGCGGCGGGATGCCTGACTTTCACCTTGTGGATACCCGCTGGGGCTATCACACAGGGGAATATCAGGACGGGTTCCCTAAGCAAGCGCCGGGACACCCATTGCGGGCATATAAGCTCAACTACATTTACATTTACATTTACATTTACATTTACATTTACAATATCCGGGGTAGGCTCCCGGGATAATTTATAATATATATTGGGGTAGGCACCCCCTTACAGCACAAAGTTCCTGGGGATATGAACCGGCAGAAATGGGGTAGGCACCCAGAATAAATTATAGCCGACACACAAGATGCAGGGTGGGCACCTGCGCCAAAACTGAAGCAAGGGGGGGAATCCCTCTCTCTCCCCCAGCAGCACGATGCTGCAGACAGCCTCCTGAAGCCAATCATGCGCCCCCAGGCACTGCAAGGAAAAGTTCAGCAACAAGGTCCTTTAGGAAGGAAAAAGGGGGGGGCAAAGGCTGGGCCCAGGAGCCAGCTCACAGGGCCCTCCAGGCAGGGAGGCAGTCTCCAGTGGCGGTCCTCCTGGCGCCCAGCAGCAGCAGCAGGCCCCCCTCAGGATAGGATCAGGAAGAGAACATTTTTCAAGGGGTCACAGCCCCTTTTTATATACACATTTCCTTTGTTTGTGTCTGTAGGGTGGGGTAAAACCAGTTGCAGCTGGTTTTGGAGCACTCTGGTGTGCTCAGCCCCTTTCACCATTCACCATTCACTAGTCAGGCTAGGGGCATCAGTCGCACCACAGGGGGCAGAGCCAGCATTGTGTGGTGGAAGCCCAGCCCTATTCAGGTCCCAGGTGCACTCCTCCCTCACATCAATCATGCAGATCTCTCCACTCACCACCGGGGCAGACCCATCCTGACTCCTGGAGCCAGGCTCACCAGCCAGCTCCAGCCAATCACAAGCCAGACAGCCAATTCACATAAATTACACAGACAGGCCAACTTCTAGAAGTGGCACTTCTGCACTAGACACATTTACGCTGCACATATCATTGCGCAGCATTTAATCACACAAGTCCGCACATACCAAACTCGCACCTGCACTCCCCACGCATCAGGAACTACCATGGATACATACATTCCCCATGCATTCCTATGGGAGGGCAGGCCAACCTCACTACACGCACGCACTTTACCCTGGGACACAGTGGTAAAGTGCGCAGAAGCCAAAAATAACTAACGCCAAGTCACAATTAAAAGCAAAACATTTAGGGGTGAACCTGCCAGAATGGCCAAGTCCAACAAATACATTGTTTGACATTGTGGTTCAGGGTGATTTGTGGGTAGTTTGTAAGGTTGCTGTTTATTGGCCCACTTCTGAGCTGGACAGAGACGCTGTCAGGAATGGACCCTCGCCGATTGTCATGAAGATGTATGAGCAAGTGATCACGTGGTTGAAATCTAAGGTATCACCACAGGATATTGACTGGGTGAAAATAGATCAGTCAGTTCGGGAACCAAAGGAGACGGTGCATGAGTATTATGAAAGGTTGTTGCAAGTCTTTAAGCAGTACAGTGGGCTGGATGTAATGGATCCTAAGGATATGGGACAGTTTGTTTCGAAGTTTGTTCTAGGATTGAGACCTGAGATTTGTCTTATGATCCAGCAGCATTTGATTTGTTGGCAGAACAAACCGCTGGACGAGATACTGAGGTATGCTAGATATTGCAGTGACAAGGTAGATTTGAAGTATAAGAAGCTTAAGGACAAACTGATGCTGGTCCCAATGCAAGCATCTGACAAGGGAGGTCAAGTACAGTCAGGTGGAGGTACGCTGGGAAGGAAACAGAATGGTCAGAACAAGGGAAAGGGAAACGCGGAGGAATCTAAGCAGAGAGTAGATTTGGCAACTTTGAAAAACAACACTGAGCGTCACCTTTGTCACCAGGTTGGACACTGGAGATGTGACTGTCCCTTGAATCCTGCAAATCAGATGCAGCAAGAGGAAGAGATAGTACAGGTGCAGGCGACTGAAGTGACAACAACAGTAATGAAGCCAAGGTCAATGAAAGGGGGGACTTCGGCTCTGCGAGTACAGGTTCCCCAGCCACCGAGGATCCTGTCAGGGACTCAGACGTACCAGCAGATGCCTCTTTTTGAGGACAGCGACAACTGTTACCTACACCCGCTGTCATGACAGTGCCTGCGGGGAAAGGAAGGCTGTACTCTTGGGGCAGTCTTGGAGGTAGTCCAGAGGGGACCATTTTTGGAAGCCGATGTTGATGGTCAACCTCCCACCTTTTTGGTTGGTACTGGTGCTGCTCGTTCTACTGTGAGATCTGCAGTAGTCCCAAACCTACCCCTCTCGGGACAATCAATCCAAGTTGTAGGTGTTGCAAATATGAAAATGTCGAACCCTTTGACTGAACCGATTCTAGTAAAGATAGGAACGTTTCGAGAAAGACATCAGTTTGTGGTGTGCGAGTTCAGCCCTGTTTGTTTGCTAGGGAGGGATCTCCTTTGTAAACTTAATTGCAAAATGTATTGCACCCCTAACAGAGTGGAACTGCAAACCAATGACGATGATGCTGCTTTTAAGCTCACAAATCAGCATTTGTGCATCGAAATGTACCCAGTTGTGACAGTGGAAGAGCTTCCACTTGATTTGAGGGACTCAGTCTCATGGGAAGTTTGGGACTTCACTGTTGAGGACATAGGCTTAATCAAAGGAGTTGAGCCCGTTAAGCTTCAGATCAAGCAGAATGTTGAGTTCCCCAGAACATCTCAGTACAATTTGACACCAGAAACAGTCGCAGGAATAAAGCCTGTGATCGGGTCCATGATTAAGCAGGGAATTCTGAAGGAAGTAATGGGCAGTCCATGTAACTCACCTATTATGGGATTGCAGAAACCGAGCGGGAAATTCAGGATTGTGCAGGATTTACGCTGGGTTTCCTGTTGTCCAGTGGTACCAAATTCATCTGTGATACTGTTTCAGATTCCATGCCAAGCGGAGTGGATTACTGTGATTAACCTATGTCAGGCTTTCTTTTCGATACCATTGCACGAGGAGAGCCAATTTCTTTTTGCATTTAAGCTGGAAAACTGTGTTTTAACATGGTGTTGTATCCCTCAGGGGTATACATAGAGCCCATCAATCTTTAATCAGATCCTGAAAAAGAACCTTGAGAGTCTTGAACTGCCACAGAACTCTGTTCCCATCCAGTACATAGATGATCTCCTTGTTGCATCAGAGTCTGAGGATGCATGCAGGTTTGATACCATCGCCTTGCTGAATCACTTGGCAGAGAATGGACACAAGGTGTCACCAAATAAGCTACAGTACTGTTGAATGAGATGCAGTACTTGGGTCATTTGATAGAAAAAGGCAAGAGGAAGTGTCACCAGAAAGGATTGAGGCAATTATGGGCATGATGGTGCCTTCTACTTAGAGAGAAGTCAGGATGTTCTTAAGGATGGTTGGCTACTGTCGTCAGTGGATTGCCAACTTATCGTTAAAAGCAAAGCCTTTGCAGAGACTGACGCACAAGGATGTAAGTGATCCGGTACCATGGGACAAAGATTGTATGAAGGCGTTCCTAGAGTTGCGAGAGGACCTTTGCCGTCCTCCGGCACTGGGGATGCCTGATTACAACAAGCCTTTTTCATTATTTTATTGTGAACGAGAAGGTTGTGCACTGCCAGTTCTAGTTCAAGATCATGGAGGTGTCCGTAGACCAGTTGCCTACTTCTCAGCTACTTTAGATCCAGTAGCTTCAGCGTTGCCCGGATGTCTCAAATCCATCGCTGCAATGGGTGTCAATATTGAAAGGCGTGAAAGCATTGTCATGGGTCAACAGCTAATTGTTCATGTTCCACATTCTGTTGAACTGTTGATGACCAGGACCAAGACACAGCACTTGACCAATAATAGGCTCACACGCTACAAGCAGTTTATACTTGCTGCTGAGAATGTGACCCTTAGGAGGTGTTCTGTTTTGAATCCTGCTACACTGATGCCATTGCCAAACACACTTGATGAAGATTGTGTGGACCATGATTGTCTTGATGTGACTGAGCTCTGCACCAAACCAAGACCGGATATTGTTGATGAACCATTGCCTGACCCTGATGAAATTTTCTTTGTTGATGGTTCATGCTTAAGAGACAGTGTTGGTCAGTTGAGAGCAGCATTTGCTGTATACACCATTACAGGAGTAGTTGAAGCTGCGTGACTGGAAGGAGTATACTCTGTCAGGTGGCTGAAATCATTGCTTTGACCTGTGCCTGCTTGGCAGCAGACCAAATTCGAATCACCATTTACACTGACAGCCGGTACGGGTTTTGGTGTGGTTCATGACTTTGGACAGTTGTGGTCCCAGAGAGGTTACATGACATTGTCTGGATCACCCATCCAAAACAGGGAGTTTTTGAGGTTGCTACTAGAGGCCTTACAGCGCCGCAAGGCAATTGCAGTTGTTAAGTGCACGGCTCATGGAAAGGGGACAGATTTTGTGTCAGTTGGGAATCGCTATGCGGTCGAAGTTGCACATTTCTGTGCCAAACAGGGTTGTTCTTTTAATGAAAAACACATAGAAGGGAGCCAAGAGAGAACTGAGTTCAACATGATGTTGGCAATGGCAGATACTTGAGATGAACTGTAGGAACAGGTTTCAGACCAGGAGAAGAATGTGTGGATCAATACAGGCTGCGTGAAATTTGGGTCTCAAGTGATGGGAGAGCCGTGTTGCCGGATGAGTTGTTGAGCCCGATGGCAAGACAGATTCATGGTGCAGTACATTTGGGAAGAGATGCGATGGTGTGAGTGTTCAGATAAACATGGTACAATCCGAGATTTTGTGCATTGGCAAAACTGTGTGTCAGAGGTGTGTTACATGTCAACAGATGAATGCTGGAAAAAAAACTGTGGTTACGATGAGTCACATTGGGA
Source organism: Lissotriton vulgaris (assembly GCF_964263255.1). NCBI lineage: Eukaryota > Metazoa > Chordata > Amphibia > Caudata > Salamandridae > Lissotriton > Lissotriton vulgaris. Next base: position 318,322,414 of record NC_141697.1, on the reverse strand, counting down.
GGTCCGGGGACCATTCAACAGTATGCAGTTGGACTTTATTGAGATGCCTAGGTGCAACAGGTTGACGTACATCTTGGTAGTGGTATGTGTGTTCTCTCAAGGTGGGTGGAGGCTTACCCAACACGTAGGTGGTATACACTGACAGTGGCTAAGCTGTTGTTGAGGGAACTCATTCCGAGGGTGGGATTCCGACCTCTTTGGAATCGGATAGAGGAACACATTTCCATAGCGAAGTAATGAAGATGCTTTGTACAGCACTGAATGTTGATCAGAGACTCCATTGTAATTATCTTCCAGAGGCTTCTGGGATAGTGGAGCAGATCAATGGGACTTTGAAAGCCCAACTGGCAAAGGTGTTCATCCACGTCTATGAAATGGCCTGATACATTGCCTTTGGTCAAACTGGACCTGGCAAAGTGCTCGGCCACCCCCCCCCCCCCACCCCGGGGGGGCCGTTGGGGGTGCGATCTAGCTCTTTTCTGTGGAGGTTTTTGGCCGATTTTTTTACAGGGCCAATTTTGCAAAAACGGTTCTGTAACAAAAACGGCCCCCAGGGTCCCAAGAACGGCCATCACCCTTGCGCCACACCGGGGGATTGCCCTGTGCCCGCAACGGCCACTCCGGCCCTGTTTGGGGTTGATGAGTATGCACAGTACCCCAGACAGGAGAACAGGTCTTTCACCTCATGAAGTGCTGATGGGGAGAGCTATGAGGTTACCAGTGGTCCCATCGACAGCCTTGTTAAGCATCACAGATGATCAGATTCTTGATTATTAAAAAGGTCTCACTGATGTCTTCCATTCTGTGTCCCATCAGGTGCAGGCTTCTGTGGCTCTGGCTTCAAGTGATCTCTGTCATGACCTGAGACCGGGGGATTGGGTGCTGGTTCGGAAGCACGTGAGAAAGAGCTGCTTGAATGTTTGCTGGAGAGGCCCATATTAGGTCATTTTGGTAATGAACACTGTAGTGAAGTGTGGAGGATTGCCGAATTGGGTGCATGCTTCTCACACCCGTCGAGTTTCAGCGCCCCTGGAAGAAACAGCTCCTCTCCCAAATGAAAATCTAGCTGAAGTGGCAGGGCCACGGGAGGGGACAAGCCAAGCTGTGAGGGTGACTGAAGAAGCTGGTTGCTTACTAGACCAAGCTGAGGAGGGTCACAGCAGTGACTGAAACTGCCTCAGAAAGGGGAAGTAACTGTGAAGGTGACCTAGAGCCAGTCAGCTGAGAAACGTTGTGAGCAGGATGAGCAAAGAGACAGCAGGAGGGCCAGCAGAGCAGAAGAGCAGTGGCCGGAGAGACAGAGGTGACTGAACTTGAGGCTGGTCTCTGAAAGGGATCTTGCTCCTGTGTCTGAAGAGTCTGAGTCAGACGAAGGCAAAGAAGGGCAAGCTCGTGGAGGTCTGAGGAGATCAAGATGAACGAGGGGGCCTTGCCAAAAGTTCCAGACTCCAGAGTGGACATACATTGTGACTGATGCCAGGAGTACTGAGATCAGGGAGACTGAGGGCAGTGACAGTGATCAGTACCAGTCCTAACGTGAAATTGGACGTGGTGTTGTTGGCACCAGGACTCGAGATCGAAGGAATGCTGACCATCACATTTCTGAATCCCCCGATACTAAGTAGAATTCGCAACTTGATTCTGAATAGACTGATATTTCCTACGTTTAGAACTGAGATACCATCCCATGAATCTATTTGTCTTCGTCTTGAACCTTGCAGCATGTTCATGAAACTGTTGAAGCAAATCTTATTTTGGATTAAAGAGGCGCTGTTGTAAATAAGCTGAGTTAGATAACCAAGGCCTGAGCGGAAGAAGAAATTTAGGAGCTTTCTACAGAGGACGAAGAAGAGTTAAGGTTGTCTCTTGCTCGCTGTAAAAAAGGAACTGAAATAAAAGGGGACTTCCAGTTTTCTGAGGTGTGGTTCGAATTGGTTTAAGCAACTGGAGGAGGAGAAGGAGTTATTCTTGAGCGTTGCCGCTGAACAAGAATTGTAAAAAGTTTTGAGACCATGGAGGCTGGAAACCCAAATCGTAGGGCTAGATGTATCGTAGGTACACTTGTAGGAGGAGTGATACTCTTCATTGTTCTAGTAGTTGTATTTTTGTATTTAGCACCACATGAGCAGGCAGTGGAGGAAGAGGGTACACCTACACCTACTACTCCTAGCCAGAAAGAGGTCAAAATAGGAGACGAAAGAGCTTTGCAACTAGAACAGAGTCGTAGGTTACACGCAGATCTGTCTAAAGGTGGCTTTAAGCTTAATGCGTATGCAAAGTTGTTGTATGAATATATTGATACAATGAATGCAAAGGATTGCTGTGTGTGTATGCAATTGCCTGCTTCAGTAGATGAGGGTATCAGATACCATCATCTTCCATTGACATATGGGATTTCAAGTAGTTTGCTGCCTAGCATTTTCTATTGACAAATTCATTTTGAGTATTTCTTTTCGAATTATGATGCAGTTCTTCCTGAAGTCCCGGCTTATAAGCATTTGAATAAGTATGATTATTACAAATTAGAGGATAGACTTAGAACGTATTTCATTCCGACTTTAGAGTTGGATATAGCTTATGCTCATCGCCATAATCTGATGGGTCTGTTGTCAGATGTGGAAAAGAAATTCATAGATCAAGTAGAAGATAGATACAGGAAACAAAAGCAGTTGCGAGATTCAGGACAGGGTAAAGTAGATTGGACAGATGAAGAGAAGTTGACAAGTCCAAGGAGAGTTATGGTCCGATAGCTCTGGATGCAGTGTAGAAGGGGAAGTTGTGCATAAGTAGGCCACAGACATATTAAGAAAATGTCAATGTGGGGCAGGCACATGTGAGCATACCTTTTAGTTTAAATGTTACGCAAAGGACTTTTTGCAAAGTGTGGTGCAGATAAAATTATGTTTTTAAGAGGAAAGCCTATGTGCGATTGCCTGAGAAATTGTATGGTATGTGTTATTTAGCGATTATTTTTCTCAAGATTTATCATACAGAAGATTTGGAGCTTTTAGAAGGAGGACAGCATGTAAGAGTGAAGCGAGGGTAAAGTGCAGCAGCTGTGGTTGGAGATATTTTTGGAGCAATGATACCAGGATTGGGAGTTTTGAATGATGTGAAGATTAGGAGGTTGACGACTGTTGTGGATGAATTGTCCATAAACACAGCTGAATCATTGGTGTTGGTTGAAGGAGAGATATTATCGATAAGGACAATGGTTTCGTAAAATCATCTTGCTTTAGACATCTTTCTAGCAAAAGAGGGAGGAGTCTGTAAACTTGTGAAGGTCCAGGAGTGCTGCACTTATAACCCAGATAACAGAAAGGTTCTGGAGAAATATATAAGTAATGTAAATGCAATCCATTATGAGATTGAAGACTTGACTGAAGAAACTGTGTGGGAAAAAGTTGGTAAGGGATTTGGAAAGGTAGGGAGTTCATTTGCTAACCTTGCTAACTGGATTGGGGGTCTGGTTAGAGTTTACAAGTGATATAGATCCAGCAGACTGGAGAGATCACTGAGAGTGCAAGAGAGACAAATGGAGAGACTGCAGGAAAGTCAATATCTTAATCTTAAGAACATGGAATTGCTCAGGAGAGGAAGAGAGGCAACAAGTTCTGTTTAAGTTGGTTCTTTCCCCAAGGACGCTTTAGTTTTTGATGACACAGGTCATAAAAGGGGAGTGGACTAATAGAGCGTCATGTTATTCTGAAATTTGTAAGGGTGCATCATGATCTCAAGTAGTCAGCACCCGCAAATTTAGAAGACCATGTTAATGTGTGACTTTTTAAGGTGTATTACTAGGCTGGGAATAGTGCAATATGTAGATGTGTGCTCACATTATCTAAAGACTAATGTAGTGCTTTAACTGAGATTATGCCTTAAGTAATATAGAAATAATTGTTTTGTGTTTAAAATGTTGCTTTAGGAATAAACGTGCCATATTAGAAGTTGCACGTGTAAGTTGCCTATTAATGAAACAAGCGTGATGCTCTAACATGAGAAGAATAATGCCTTAGAAATAATGAAATGTAATGTTTTGGAATGATTAATGCAATGCTATGTTGTAGTATTAGAAATGCATTTAAACGTGTGAAGGCCTGAGACATGAAATCTCCAGCAGAGGCCTAACTATATTTTCTTAGCTCAGCTAAACGTTGTTGGCTGAATTGTATTTTTCCTTGGGAAAAGGCTACTGCTTGCAGTCAAATTTCAGATTGTAACTTAGAGCGTGTGGAAGGTTGTTTCTCATATGTTTCTATTGCAGGTGCAAGGACACGAAGCTTGTTAGGTAGAATAATCCATTGTTTAGGAGTTAGGTTGGTAGGAGTGAGAACGAAGGGAGTGGATCAGAATGCAGAGATGCTACATTTGGCAGAGAAGGTGCCTGGGACCCAAGGACACAGCAACGATTTTTGGATGAAAATGGAGTCTTGCTGGAAAAATACAAAAGGCTGCACCTGCCTGAAGGAGTGTATTTTGGGCGTGTTTACTGTTTTTGAATTTTGTATTAGGGACAGCACCTCGAAGATGGAGGACAGATGAGCAGATGGGTTAGAGCAGAGATCCTGGAACAGACCTGGGGGAGACAGGCAGGAGAGGGGTGTAGGAAGGAGCATCTTAGAACGAGATCTGTAGCTTAGGCTACTTACCTATGGAAAGTGAGTGTACTTCTTAGGAGGTCTTTACTGCTGACACATTTTTCTCTTGCCTGGGATGATAAGTAGGGTTGTCACTTTAGAGTCAGTCTAGGGACATAGGATTATGTTTATATTAGAGCCTGTTTATTTCTTAAGCCTCTTGATGAGGTGCTTGTATGTTCAGTTATTCTTGGCTTTATAATAAAACTCTTAAATTTTATTTTGTAGTCAGTGATCCTTTAAATTGATGTATTTGATTATTTACAAAATTATTAAAAGTTATTAATCTGAGAGTCTTTACACTCATTAGCAGACAAAGAGATTCAGTCGACCGCGGATTCTAAGGGTTTGTAAACTAAAAAGTTTAGCTGAGAATCCGGCCCTCCCAACTGTATATTTACTAATCAGGAAATACAGCATCCTTCCCATCTCACAAGCCACGATGCAAGATGAAATATAGGTACCACATACATTCACTAGAGAAGCATTCACAATTGGAGGTTTCCCCAATCTTGGAACCCAATAACAAACTATAGTAGTTACAAAAGGGGCAGCCCAAAAACCACCTGGAACCAGGGCCGTTTATATATAAATTTGAAGCAAGGGTTCAGAATGGAACTCTAATAATTAAAGTTAGAACAATCACAACCATTTCTTACGATCATGGGTAAAGATTACAGGTGCATTATGTACCTGAAGACCCAAAGGAATATTTTCTGACTTTAGGTATTCTGTCATCATCAGAGTACGAAGGGTAGTACATATATGTTGTTATGACATTTCTGTAGTTCATCCTGTAATGGTTGTACTTTTCTCACTACTGGGGGAGAAATGGAAGAACCCTAACAGTGAAGGGCCACTTTTTATTTTCAGAATACCTAAAGTCAGATATGTTCCTTTAGGTCAACAAGTACGTAATGCACCTGTAATCTTTACCAAGGGTACCAAGTTCTTCAAGGGTTTCAGTCACATTGCAGTAGCATGCTCACAAAAACTGGCTGGTATTCGCTATTGATAGGTCTTTGCAGCATAGTGAAAGAGAACTAAAAAACGTTACAGATTTAGAGAAAGAAAACTTGAAAAGTGACTCAATAGCAGATGTCAAATCAGCTGTTGAGAAACTAAACAAAGCTATTGCTGATGTCAATTCCATTGAATGTAATAAAAAAGTGAACAAGAAAAGGTTCACCCTTACCCCCTAGATGATTTCTGTGCGCAACAACAGCATTCACAACTGGATAATCCTAGACTACGGGAAAAGACAAGAAGCACAAAATTGACACTTTTTTCTAGTCTTCTGCCAGTTCTGTTGATGATTCGGATCCTGGGGAGTGCACTAGCACCTGCCAATAAAACACATAAGGGTACAACACTTCTTTTTGAGGTAAAACCCGCTAGGGCAAAGGCAGAGGACATGGTAGGCACCAACAACAGAACCTTCATCCAGGGAGAGACAAACAAAGGTGAAATTCTACAGGTGGGGCATCCACAATGAAAAACGTACCTATTAAAATTGAAGACAATGTCTCGGATTGGTCTGAAACTCTGCTCTTCCTTAATCTAGCTGACCACATTTTGTCCTCCGTATAGCTCTATAAAGTATTAAGGGCTTCTCCTTTTTACCCACAGAAAAAAATATTTTATCAACATCCAGCTGAAACAACTTTTTCCAAAGAATTCGGATAAAGTCCTTTATTACTGAAAACATTTCCACTGAGTGTTTTGATCCGACTAAATTGAAGCTACCAATGATGCTTAATACCCCCAGCAACAAAATGCACATTGAACTTTTGGTTTTTGAAATTCTGGTCTTTAAATAAGTTTCTAGCTTAAAAACTATGTGTGAATATATTCCTTACAACATCAGTCTTGCAGAGAGATAGGCTCTAAGGACTCCTAATAAAAGCACTTCCATTGTAATCAAACCTGCTGACAAGGGTTGGGGAATTGTTATACAAAATACATACCTCTAGTATTTTCACGTGCGTCTATGGAAACGATGATATTCACTTTATTTAGACTGAGGTCAAAAGTAATTATTTGAGCTTCTTAGAATGGCTGAATTCCTTGTCTTCTGATTGTAAATTCGCATCACATTAGAGTAACAGCTCTACAAAAATGAATAGGCCACTTTACAAAGTCTGCCTTTATAACGCATGCCATTACAACGTGGTTATTACAACGACCATTACAACGCAAGTCATTACCACGTCTTTCTGTAGCGGGAGTGCTGGATGTTGGAATAGTATATTTTAGTACTCCTACTCCAATCTGTACAACAGTAGGGAAGATGTTGGATTTATAATCCAACACCTTCTGCTCCCTAAAGCAAGTCATTGTAACGGCTTGCGTTGCAATGGCATTCAATGAAACAATGCTATTGTTGTAATGACCGCACTGTAATGGCATGCGATGTGCAAACATCGTTGTAAACGATGTTTACAAAAAAAACTTGAGGCAAGGAGATAACCATATAAGGTCATTAAACAGTTACTTGAATGAGCTTGGTATTATCCATAAGAATAGTTATTCACCCCTGAAGAGAAAAAAATGCCTTTGTGAGTTACTACTTTTCATACCCAAAGTAATTCTATCACTATATTCATCAAAACACACTAGACATTAATTCAATCCATTAGCATGTCCAAGGCACCACCTCTATTTTCTTTCAAGAAAGGAAGAAATCTAAAGGACCATTTGTCCATTCCAACATACCCAAATCTCTGAATGAGTTCACCTCCATGTTGGGACAAAACAAAATTCTGGGGCATTTCAAGTGTGGTAATTCTATTATGTGTGATTTAACAAATAACCAGCAATTCAGACATGGTGACATCACATGTACCCTGGAACATTATACGAATTGTAATCCCACTAATGTGGTTTATGCAATATCCAACCCTTGTGATAACATCTTATATGGGCAAATGACACATAAAACACAACAAGGCTATGTCAACACTGGAATTAGGACTCAGTGTAATTCGATGTCAGGACTTTTGATGGCTTATTTTGCTAAAGAAAAAAGACACAAGGAGGAGACATAATACAAACAATTATGAAAATCATACAAAGCGCCATGTTAGGAGACATCCAAGCTCTCCTTAACAGGGAGGAATGCTGTTTGATTCTTAAAGGCAAATAGAATAATACATGGGCTGAATTTGATGAAAGAATGTAACACAGTCATAATGGCTTGAATAAGGCCTAGCCCTTATTTACAGTCCACTATTTTTACTCTTGATGCTTTTGTATACAATTTGATGTGTTGAGCCCAATTGTGTATTCAGTATTTGAATTGCATTCAGTAAAATCTGAATAATGTAAGGATGTTACTATATCCAGATGGCTTAAAGAAGGCCTGGTCCTCAACTTTATTCTCATTAAGTTCACCTTTGATGCCCAGTATGCAATTCCAGGAAGGTAATCATTTTTGCCCTGATCCACCCCATTTTTACTGATACTGGTACTTACTGTATCAGAAAGTGCCCTGGGCTCAGCTAACCAGGGCCAATGCTCTGTTTTTGAAAGTTCTATGGTAATTGGTGTAGTTATAATTTGTCTAGACATCATCCCTGTAAGTCCCTAGTACATTTAAGGACATGTTGGTTTAGAAACCGCAATGAGCTTAGGGAATTTAGGAGTGCACTGCTGTGGTGTCTGGTATCATTTTAAAACCAGGCTGCCTTGCAGGCTGGTTTTAAACTAAAATTGTGTCTTTCAAATTTAGAATTATAAGAACTTCCCAAACTACCGTTTTTAATACTCATAGGTCCCCCCTAATATCTACCTTAGGTGCCCCAAGGGTAGGGTGCTTTTTTATAAAAAGCAGGGACATTATGAAATATTTTTTATATGCCAGTGTAGGGAGAAAATAACCAAAGTAATTTTTACCCATTGTAATGCTACTAGCTCCATCGGCTAACTAAGTTTTGATTGGAAGGAGTTAGCATCTTAATTCAGAGTATAAAAATAATAGTTACAATAAATCCAACAACTTGCCATGGTCGGTTTTATTATAACTAAGGCTGCCTGTTTACTGTTTTTACTGATTTTTACAAATAAATACAGACAGAAAACCATTTATTTTCTTATCCGCAATTATTTTTAAATGTTAAAAAAATGAAAATTAGGTGTTTTTTGAATGAATACACTTTGCCATGAGTGTCAGGCCAAATCTGTGTGGATTGATATGTAAGGGGGGGTTACAAAAAATTGAATTTTAATAAAGAGCAGTAGATATGCACCAGGCTGATACTGAAATGTGCATATTTTCATATAAGTGCATTGATTTATCTTCTGCAGGTGTTCATATCATTGAAGCCTAACCGGCATTCAAGTGTGACAGCATATTTATTGGTTAAATAAATGCAGAAATATACCAGTTTCAGCTTTATTTTTTTCACAAAACCCATAATAAATATGTATAAATACTAAGGGGGTCATTAGGATGGCGGGCGAATTGCACCCGCCAGGCTGGCGGAAGCCACCACCGGCCTGGCGGGGACAATCCGCCCACCATCCTCAGCTAAATGCCCCCGCCATATTAGTATGGCGGGGTGACCGCGGCAGACGGAGAGACCGTCCGCCGCTTTTCCGCCCCGGTCGCCTTGCGAAAAGGTCTAACATGGTGGCAGTGTCTATTTGACACCGCCAGCCATATTAGGATGGCCCAGGATAGATGCCTTTCTGTGGCGTCATGCGGTCTGCACTTCGGGGGCCCCCTGCGGGCCCCCAGAGTGAAGGAGAGGTGGGGGGTGCACAGGGGTTTGCATTAACAAATTTGTTAATGCGCATGAGAGCCCCGCCCGCCACAATGCTAAACATGCAGGATGCGCCCGCCACATTGGCGGGCGCATCCTACTGCCCCCCACGGGACCCCCTCCTTATGGCGGGCAGTCCCAAAGACTGATAGGATGGCGGGCCGACCCCCTAAGTCTGGGAGGAGTATGTGGAGTGATGCTCCGCGTAGTACCACAGAGTTAAAAAAAAATCAGTAGAACTACGCTCCGCTTTGCCCCAGTCCCCAAAGCAATATTTAATAAAAGGAATAAAAAATTACTTACCTTGTCTTCTATGTCGTCTGTGGGCTGCCCTCCTCCTCACCGCTGTCAGGTTACCAATTCACTCTTACCTGCAAGATGTTGTTTATTACCTGTAAGGTGCTTGGTGGGTTTCGCAGAGACGCTATGAGCCAACCTCCCAGAACCCCTAAAGTACAACCAGTGATTTATATAACACTATGGCTACCAAATAGAAACTAGTGAGGAGGGCTGGACTCGAACCCTGATGAATTCCTGTTGTCGACCTGTGAGGCAACAAGAAATACCTTTTTAGGAATGCTGTCCAATGGGAAGTCTATTTAGCTCTACAGTCCCTAATGTATGAATCTGGTGAATTGGAATTTGTAAATTGTCCTACCTGCGAATCTACAGGAATGTTCTTAGCATCCTGGTTGTTGAAGTGTGATGGAGGATGTCTTCGTAAGTGTAGTCACTAAGGATGTTGTCCTGTAAGTTGAGTCTCGATAGATGTGTCCGTAGGAAGTTGTATGATGTCTTCTCCTTTTTTTCTAAACAAAAAAAAATATATATATTTATTTTTCAGTTCCTATATACCAAAGATGCCAACTCTTAACTTATTACACCTTGTTTCCGCTTTTACCCACTTACATAGTACAATTCTGCTTCCTTGTTTGCTCTACTCCATCACTTAATTTTGTTCCTTAACACTTAAACTAAAAATGCACCAAAAAATTGAAAACATTATTTTACAAATGCTACCATTTCCTAACAATACCTGTTTTACTATTATCACACAATTGTGCCTTTAAATTGTCCTTTTGTATTTCCAAAAGGAGTGCCCAAAAATTGTCCTTCTTGCACGCGCTTTTATTCCTGCTGTCTTGCAGTGGTAAAGAAGAATTGAAAAGTACTTAGCTTTTCTCTTTTCCTCCCCAGGTATCTTGAATGCAGCTGAAGTTGAGAATCCCAGAAATCCGGAAACACAGGTAAGTGAGCCGATGTTACCGCGACTGCAGGCTGAAGGCTAAGCGCCTTCTGGAAGCTCGTGTGTGGCTTTTATAGTGGTTAATTCTGAGGTAGAGAATCCACATTAATCATTAAAATTATAACTTTAATACTTTCAGACATTCCCCTGATGAAGGCATTCTTTGCCAAAATGCATAGGGAGAAAGTAAAATTTGCATGCAAGAATGAAGTATTGTGGGAAATGAAGTTTTACACACAATGAATGAATTCATGTGAAACGAATGGATTGGAAAAACCCAGAATGAAAAGTAAAATATATGAACATTCCTAAAACGAATCTACGTCAAGAGTATAATTTCTTGCTCAGATTAGCTGTAGATACAGCACATATTAACCCTGTGCCCAGAGAGACACACTGCAACAGCAGTGATGCAACTTACCCATTAAATGTACACCTCTGAGCGGGAGGTGATTCTCAGGAGCACGGCAAACCAGTGAACTACACTGAAACCCAGAAGTGCATGACCACAACTCTTTCTTTGCTTTTATAGCCCTGCCACACCCCAACCGCAACCAAATGGCTGCTACGTCATACGCGTTCAGACACGAGGCGATGTTCAGTCAAACCAAGTGCTTTTTCTGTATGCATTATTCAGCGCAAGGCTTTAACCATTATTGCTGAGTGCTGAAACACAAGAATTTCTACCGCCTCAATTTGTAGAAGCTAAACCAATTCCCTCAGCGTTTCCTCGAATACAGAAGGACAACATAATATAGTAGTGATTATTCAAACAAATATACTGAATAAACATGCAATATTGCCCAGTTCCAAGACTGTCAGTGACAAGCACACAATTTACACTTGAATAGACACACAATTATACTAAAGTACATATTTGTCTCAAAGTATTAACATAACCCTAGGTTTATATCTTTAGGGAGTGCTGGATGCACGGGATAGAGGTGGGTTTTTTATGGGATACCAAAAGATTATGCACCAGCAGACTTTACGTCTGTATTGTCACATGCTAGTCCTAAAGATGTGGAATAATGACAATACCCCCTCCTAAAATTCCCTCTAGAACCTTTGGTATGGGTTTTGGCTTATCGGGGTACCGCAAATGGAAGGCCTTAACTAATCGTGGAGCATTTTGTAAATTGGCAAGAGGTTCTCATGAACGCTCCTCTGGGCCATATCCTTTCCAATCCACCAGATAATATAATTCATTCATAATAACTTTATTTCGACTTTTTAAATCATAAAAGTACAGAGATTAAAATATAACATTTTAAATTAATACATCCATATCTTAAATTGCGGTTGTGGCATTACAAAAAGCAGTAAAAAGCAGCGAAGGCCATAGTATTCACAGAATTTAGACAGTATAGTTTTTGGGTCTCAATTATCTAAAAATATAAATTAATATAAAAAACATTAAAAAATGTAAACATTATATTAGAAGTCATTAAAAACACTCCAGAGTGAAGCTGCTAAAACTAAAAAGTCATAATGTTAGACATCAATTTCTAGAAGTCGCCCTCGCTTTATCCACATTTCCTGGAGAAATTTAGAAATTGCAATGACAAACAGTGGTTCCATTTCAGATTTTAAAATTCTGAGTGTGACAGAGTAGTCCCTTATGCCCAGGTTCCTGCATAATTGTATGTTCCATTTTTTTCTGCTTATAGGCCGGGCAAAAAAAGACCACATGGGCTTCTGTTTCTTCCTTCACATGGCAACCAGGGCAAAGATAACAAGACTCATCTGTCCACTTGTTTGTTGTTGCAAATAGCGGGAGGGTGCCATATCTGAATTGAAGGAAAAGCCTCCTTATTGACGATGGATGTATTACATCCAAAGCTTGTTCAAAGAAATAGCCAGATTTGTGGTTCAGAAACACCCAGGTCAAGCTCGTGGTGGAATACACTTGACTTAAAAGCAACAGGTTGTAAGTTTGGATAGGGGTAATTGCACATGCTTCCTCAGGAGTTGCCCAAAGATCCTCTCTACCAATTGCCTTAAAGGAATCTCTTACAAAAGACAGCCAAGGTATTTTTCCCACTGCTCCCGGTAGCTGTAAAAAGAACCTGAGCTCCTCCCTGTAGTGACTTAACTCAGCTGTACTCCAGAGCCGGCGCCAGTATAACAATGGTCGGCTCGAGATAAGATCCGCCACAGGGAGGACACCAAGGTCCATCCTGAGTGGGACCAGTGGGGTATTAGCTGGCAACGCCATAATACTTCTGAGGAATTTATTTTCAGTTATCGTTAGTGTTTATGATTTTACTGTGCCCCCAAGTTCTGCCCAGTACAAAGCCGCCGAACGAGCTTGCACTTTGTAAATCTCCAATAGGGGACTAATTGCCTTTAGTGAACAGCCATTATTAACTTTCCTTATCCCACCTATTGTCTGAGTAAGCCTCAGATTCGCCTTTTCAATTTGGGGAATCCAGGTCATTTTGTCATTCAGGGTCAATCCCAAATATTCGAAAACATTGACACGTTCCAGTGGAATATCATTCATAACTGGGTGAGGATAGGAAGAAGATTTGGCGCTAAACACCATATATTTTGTTTTGCTGATGTTAGCTTGGAGTTTCCTCTTTTTGCAAAAATCTGTAAATTCCCTTATTACTCTCTGCTTCCCCATGGGTGACTTTGAAAGGAGCAGGGTATCATCCGCAAACATCAATGCGGGAAATTTACGGGAACCTATTTTTGGGGAATCAAGATCTTTTGCATGATATAGATCTTCCACTAAACCATTAAGGAAAAGTGAAAAGAGGGTTGGCGCCAGTACACAACCCTGACGGACCCCCTTATTAACCGGGTATGAGGCCGTCAGTTGTGTGTCTTTTCCATACCTCACTCTGGCATATGTGCCCTCATGAAGGCGTTGCAATTGTAAACAGAGATAAGATGGAGCCCCCATGGTATCCAAGATGTTCCATAACTGGTCTCTGTCGACCATATCGAAGGCTGACTTTAGGTCAACAAACGTAAGTTATAAACTCCCCTGTTCGAGTATTACATGCTTCCAGTGGATCAGCTGTAACCTAAATAATTGATCCACTGTGGACATCTTGGCCCTGAAGCCTGCTTGTAATAGGGTCAGTACAGCCTGGTCTTCGATCCATTCCTGAAATTTCCCCAACAGTAACCTCCCATACAATTTTTGCGGAATATCAATAAGGCTAATAGGCTTATAATTTGATGGTTCCAATGGGGATCCCTTTTTATAAATTGGATCGTTCTCAGCACCTGCCACGTTGGTGGCGCTGGGAGACAGTACTGGATTGCATTAAAGAATGCTAATAGATAAGGGGCCCAGATTAGCTGCTCACTTTTAAACAAGTCACCCAGGATTTTATCCAATCCTGGGGCTTTATTAGGCTGCAATTTAGCCAGGGCCTTTTGGCCCATAGGAATCAATGGGAATTGCGAAATCGCAAATTGGAATTCGCATAATATTTGCGATTCAGTAAAAATTGCGATTTTTACGGAATCGCAAATTTTATGCTATTTCAATCATGCATCCCGTTTTGCGATTCCTTATTTGTGATTCCCTAAAAACCGCAAATAAGGAATCACAAAAACGGACTTTGATGCATGTGGCCGAAAATAACTACATTGACTAGAGAAATTAGGATTGGTTAATAATGTATTATTAAAGCGCCATCTACCAACATGTGGGGCAAATGGTAGCAAATCAAAGTCACATAAATAGGGCCATGATCTTAAATTAGAATAGACCATATTTCAGAATGGAGAACATGCTAAAATAAGGATTCACTTAAAAAGAGGTAATCAATTCGGGATTGTGATTGGTGTGGAGGGGAGTAAAAACGATATTCTCGGGGATCTGGATTACAGAGCCTCCAGATATCAACTAAATATTTGCGGCATATAGTGGAGGTAAATTGAGTGCTTTGTAGTGTTGACAAATTTAACTGATGAGTGCCTGTCTAATACTGTATCAAGTATTTGTTTGCAGTCACCACCTTTATTTACTATGTTTTACCTCTTTTTTCTCTGATAATGTAATCATTATGAAAAACAAAGTTGCCTTATCTATGGTGTAAATCACGATATCCCAACTCTGCATTTCACAGGGAAATCCACTAATGGCAGTGATGCTATGGGTGTAGTACATACTGTACCATCAATGTGGGTAACTGGTGTAACATATTGTAATCTAGCTACTTTGTTTTTGTTTTAGCCCTGATGAAGTCTATGGCTTACAGCTGTATAGACGAAACACGCGTTCTCAACTGTGATGCCGGATCAAGGATGTGTGGTTTTACGTGACCTTCCTCTGAACTGATGGTCCTGTTAATGATTGATATAATGCGTGGAACAACCTTCTTCGCTGGATTTTAACTTAAGGATTGTCTTGGACTATTATGATTCTATCCTGATTGTATGACTGTATTTGTTTGATTAACTTTTCTAGTGCCCTGATGAAGTCTATGGCTTACAGCCGTACAGACGAAACACATGTTGGCATGGGTTGTGGCTTGGACAACAAGTGTTAAGAAAATTATAATATGGATATATAAGAACCTTGGAATAAAGCAAGAAGAAAAGATTGAGGACTGAAACTTGGACTGCATTTTTGCTTCTCCACAAGCCTAGAATGACGGTTCACCCACCATTCAAAGGATGGCAGAGATGGACTTTGGGGTCCCGTTGCATGCTCCCCTTGTATTGGGGGGAGGAGTGTGTGCACTGGGGAGTACCCATGGTACCACCCTTCCCTTCCCAGTACCATGTGGCAGGCACCGCATGGTGCCTGTAACGTAGTGCAGGGAAATGCAAGACCTTCATGTTCACCAATGCGGCAGGTGCTGCAGCCTGCAGCACCTGCCGCAATGGTAAACATGCCCAATGCGACTGCCACGGTGGCAGTCGCATTGTAATTACATGGTCGGGACTGCCACCATACAGGCGGGCGGTCCCAATTTCTGTGACGATGGCGGATGGACTCAAGTCTGTTCGCCATCTTAATGAGCCACTTGGAGTTCTTGAGAGATCATTACAGCTTGCCTTACGACTCATGGACCTGATAAAGTAACCCTGACCTCACATTTTGAAAGACAGGATTTATGAGCTAGGACTGGTTCACTTGCTTGAAAACCCCAATAACATCCCTCAAATGCTAAAGATATTATTAAACAGGCTTCCTTCAATATGGGCAACTTGTGTAAGCCATAGCTTCAGCTCATTTGGGAGCACCCCATCCCGCTATGACCATCCAACTGTTTTATTTATCCTTCACCACTAATGCCCAGAATAGAGGTTATCTTACTAGGTTTTGGGCAGGCACTGTGTACTTTTTGGCAGCATTCCCCAGTCAAGGAGGATGGTAGGATAAGCTCACACTATGCCCCCTTGACAACTTACCTATGCAAAGCACGTTGCACTTTGTACTGTTCTGCGCACTTTACAAGAAATTGTTGAATTACAAAGGGGTAGAATTTACTATTCCTACTTCACTGAGTGTAACAGTAAGGAAAGTATTGGATTGCGGATGTATATAATTTACCATTCCCACTACAAAAAGTGCAAAAGTAAACTGTTGGATTGTGGAGGGGTAAAATGTAATATTCCCACTCCAGTCAAAGTAACATGAGGGAAAGTGCTAGATTGCAGAGAGGCAAAATGTAGTATTGCCACTCTAGTCAATTCAACAGTAGGGAAAGTGTTGGATTGCTGAAGAAAAACATTTAATATTCTTACTGCAGCCAGTACTAGATCAGAAATAACAAATGATCTGCAAAACAATAAAATAATTTCAATTTTTTTAAAAAAAATATATATAAATATATAACAAAAAAGACAAATATATTTTATATACAGAAGTATTCAAACTAAAAACATATTATAATGTTAAATACATATCATGAATAATTACAAACATTACTACAATTTAAATCAAAAAATAATTGTAATATAAAAAACTATTGTTATTTTTAAATTATTTATTCTAAAAATAGTTATTTATGAAAGAATTATTATTTTATTTCCACCCACCATATGGTGCTACAAACTTTACAAGCAACACCTAAAACTTAACTTTGAAAAGCTAATTATTTACACTATTAACATAAATATTTATCAAACTAATCATCCATAAATAAAAATGAATTCATATTTATTTATATTTAATTTACTTTCTCAGTATAACCCACAAAATATACAACACACTCCTAAAATGTAATAAAAAATGTAATTAGACAATTAACATAGTACATTTTAATTTTTATAAATATTTATCAGTTCAATAAATAATTCTAACCTAATTAAAATGTAATTAACTTTGTACCATATACCCCAATAAAACCCAAAACCACACCAATCATTTTTGTTAAAAAATGTAATTGCACAATTAATTATAAATATAATAATCATTATTAAGTTAAAATATTAAGGTTAATTACTTAAAAATTAAAACCTAAAATAAAATTAAAAGACTATTTACACTAGTAACATAATTATATATCAATTACCAATTAATTATTAAATAATTAAAATGAAATTACTTTCCACCCTGTACCCATATAAACCACACAATCCACACATAAATGCATTAAAAAACATAAACAATAATTATACAAAATAATTACATCATATGCATTTAAAATATATACCAAAATACATAACAATAATTAAAAAACGATATTATAACCAACTATATTTTTGTAAACGATATTGCGTAGAGTTATTCACTTATGAGCAGACAGTGAGGTGACGCCCATGTGACTCTATCGGTGTGTACCTCTGGCTGAGCGCCTCAAATCCCTTTATACTTCTGGCTTACTTGTATTACCGTATTTTTAGAATTGGAGGATAAGTCGGTATTAATCAAAGGATATCCCCTTGGCAAGAAAAATGACTTAGTTGGATCTATATCTGCAGTGTCAGATACCGAGTAACACCTATTCAAGGCCCTTGGGACGGGAGAGATAATAGTCTGAGATGACATTATGAAATTGGATTTTACTACATTTTTAAGCCCTGCCGTGCAAGAATTGTAGATTGGGATATTTATATTATATTGAAGAAGAAAAAATAAGACGTTTTCTACATATATGAAGAATTAATGTCATACAAAATGTTTCCCTCTGCGCCCTGACAAAGGTTCTGTGGACATTTGGTCCTTTTCCGGAATGCGCTTCTTATTCTTTTTCTTTTTTTGTTTGGATAAATTGTATATAATTGTGTAATTCTGCATTTAGGTATTTTTTTGATGAACTTTCTTTAGTATGAGAGTGGAGTGGTGTTTGACAGGTTGAGTGGAAGTGTTGGTTGTTGTATAAATGATCAGATGAGTATATGTTCTTATGGGGTCTGAGAAAATATTTTTCTTTTGGGGCTTATATAAGTTAATAAATTTAATATGAATTTGTTTATGTTTTCTATGATTAATGTTATGAAAAAATTATAAATAAATAAGAATATATTTTTCTAAATAATTTTTGGATTGGGACAATGATGATTTATACATTGGACAAAAGTAATTGAATACTAAAGTAGTGACCGGTGAGAGGTCCGTTCTTGTTTCATGTTCCGAATTGTTGTCCAGGAAAGTATCAAAGTTAAATGGCTCTGAAAATATTTTGATCTGACCGTTAATTGTGATACGGAATTTCTGTGGACGAGAGAATGAGAATGAAATCTTCATGTCCTTAGATTCAAAAAGCTTTTTTGGGAATACGGGTGTTGCTAGCATAGTCCTGTGAAAAGGAGATCTTGTAGTCTTCCCCATGTGTCCCAGGATTTGTTCTGTGGGTTGATGGCAGAGCGGCTTATGATCAGAGGTCTCAGAGAGGTCATGTTTTTTGGCTTGAAGGTTGGAACTGTGTGTGCTTTTTCAATATCAAAGTCTTTCCCGAAGGAGATTTGACAGATTTCGGGAAACCAAGTTAGACTGCTCCTGCGGTTCCATTCCTTCTGCTCTGTGAGCTCTCTTTTTAAGGCTAAGATGGAGAGCACATGGATATGTAATTGCTTGGATTACTTGTTTGTGTAATCCTCCACTGATCTTATTCTTGTCTCAGCATTAATAATTCTGACGTTTAAATCAAGGGGGTCTTTGTAAATGGCAGCCACCTCGACCTGGAGCAAGTTGGTGTTTGTTTTGGTGCTCTGAGCAGGAGTATGGTTCTTGGGTAGAGGAGGAGTCCGGGCTGCCTTTCACCAGGGACTCAGGGATAGGAGGTGATTGTTTGGAACATTTCAAGTAGGCATCCCTCTCCTTCATATTTCCATTTCTAGAGTCAGACATATCGTGGCTCTATACTATGAGCAAAGCGTGGTTAAGTACTTTTAAATTAGAGCAAGAATTGTAATAGACCATTGCTTGTGAGGCGATGATGAGCTAAGAACATACAAAGATGTAAGCAGAAGATACAGCTCACTGACGGAAGCGAACACTTAATACATTTATCCCTAAGAGCTGACAATCAGAGTAATAACCATAGAATGGCCTCAGATTTTGCATCAATACTACACCCAAAAGGAAGATGTGAAATTAGACATTGCCATCTGCTCTCCTTGAGAATAAATTAGGCCCATATATTAATTCCTAAAGCTGGCACTACAGCATTTTGCACAAAGCCTGCTTGCTGACAAGAAGTAGTGGTGTGGCTCTGTGGAGACCTACATTGAGAGGTTGTGCAATGCAGATTTTTACATGAGTTGGTTCTGCATATAGACAAACGTGGGGACATATTTACAACAAAATGGCAGAGCGTAGTGTTGGCCACTGGATTCAAGCTAGCCTGGCTTATGAAGGGTGTTACCCAGAATCCGGTCCCAGGATGCTTGTTTCCAGTTCAGAGAAGACCTGGCTTGGTTGTTCGGGTTGTACTGTTCCCATGAGGCACATGGTCAAGACTGATTTGCATATAGCTGGGTCTGAACTGAGGTGGCAAAGTGAGCTAAAGAATGATGATGGATTCAACCCAGATCTGTGACTGGGGTGAGTGAAAAGTTTTAGCGCTCCGTCCATCATCTCATTGTGTTTGCTAGAATTATCTTAACAAGAATTCACATATCCTGAGTGGTAGGATCAAATGCAGTAAAGTCCTCTTGCCTGGGTTGAAACCTCATATGAAATTAAATGAAAAACAGAAGTGGAATAAACAACCAAGACTAAATTGATTACTTAAGGCTACATCAGAGGAATAACATAGGCCCCTGTGGTGCAGGAGGGGCCCCACCCTTCAGGGAGGCCCCATTCAATATAAAGCCTTTGAACATCTGTGAGATACCAGACTAACTTTATTACTACCAAATGCCTTCTGTGAATACCAAATGTAGTACGTTTACCCAAAAGTAGTACGTTTAACCAAAAGTAGTAAGTGCACACTGTGAATACCAAAAGTAGTAAGTGCCGTCTGTGAATACCAAAAGTAGTACATTTAGGATTGTGCCTCAGATTAGTTCTGTGAATCGGGCCCTGTCTGTCTCAGGAGCCCCTGATCACATTCTGCAATGGAAATTAATCCCACCCACCACTGCTTAGAACAGGGCCACTTAACAAATGCATAAGGGGGCACCAAATTATGTGGCAGGATTGACTAAAATATGCTGCATGAAAAGGCAAATCAGACGCCATTACGCACCACATTTTGTGCAGGTATTTATACACATGAGAATACTTTCTGGGCAAAGTTTTCACTGCATTAATACTACTTTAATACCCAACTACTTTCTCTATCTCTATGAGATAGAGAAAGGTGACCACTCAAGAAACCTGACCAGCCAACCCTTGCAAAAGGCCTCCCACTGTACATCAACACGTGTTTCTGCGTTTTTAGTAATTCTTGATCCGTTTGCACAAGAAACATTTTTGTTGCCAAAATCTGCAGACTAGCCAGCAGATGATGGATTATGTGGCAAATCCATAATTATGTAGAAACTTTTGCAGTCACAAAATCACATAATTCCAGTTGCCTTGACTGAGAGTCTCCTTCAGTGACCAATCCTGTGTCCCTAGCGCACGGAATGGGCAACCTAGTGTCAAACGTTGGAGCCAATAGGTCTTTCAGTCCATTCTCCACCCTTATTTTACAGCGAAATGGCAATTCCGTTTCAGATACAAGACAGAAACACCACTGAATAAAGACTTATTTTGCTTTAACCAAGTTTTCTGTTGATCAGTAAAACTGTAATATAGTTCTATTTTGGGTGTCACTATAGATCATTTATAAATCATTATTAGCATATCACCTGTAAGCCTACAGAGTAAAACCTACAGATTTAACTGGGCTTTTACAAATGCATGTTTTGCATAATCTGATTATTGGCTCAACTTCAAAATTTAAAATGTCGGTAAACATTCAGAACTTTTAAAGGATATTTGGAGAAAGTAAATAGGAACATATCAGACACATAATTTCATTACTGTGGAAATGGTTTCAATATTTTCTTATTAATGACATCATAAATTGTGTAAGTGGATTCGAGAGGCCTCAAACATCATTAAAATAAGTCAATAGCGTGTAAGGCAAATACGCGTGGTGCAGGCTTAGAAGATTGTTTGCTAAATAGTCCAGTTATAATTCAGTGGCGGGTCCCATTACCTTTGGTTACACAACGCTGAATTTAATACAGTTAAGGATGTGACGCTCCTCAGCTGTGACATATTTATGGTCTGAGCAGGGACGGGTTTGTGAAGTGAGGCCACACAGCTCCAGTGTCCCACAAAAACTAGGACTGATGGTCATTGAGCGTGTCTGTTTGTAATTAGGTGAGAAACAATTTATGATCCCTGGGGTATGTAATTGAACATTTCTCAGATATTTACAATAGGGATTCTCGTACCCTAAAAAGAGTGTCCAGGAAATGATGAACATCACAAATCGTATTGGCACTGCTGTCATGTCGTTTGTATTTGCAGTTTATGTACTGCGAGTGAAAGGAGTGAGGAGGTATGGCCTAGTGGCTCAATTAGTGATTATGGAGGTGATACCCGATCTTGCATAATAATGTGATTCTCCTCAAATCCCCTAGGGTTAGTTTCAGATTGCTTTGTGAATTTTAATTAGACTTACATGCCCAAAAATTCGTATTTTGTGTGTGAAAATTTCAAATATTGATTTAAAGTGTTGGGATTTGCATTTTGTTCTTTTTTTGCAGTTGTAGGTGGTGTTGAAAATCTACCAGGTGGCCACATTTACAGCAGCCGTGTGTGGATCTGTACCCTTATTTTAAAGAAAAGTGTGCGCTTTGATGTTTCTTTTCTGAATCTGGTGTTTCGACATTGAAAGGAGAACTGACACTAAGGGTCTGATATACTAAATGTGTTTGGAGTTGTAAAGCAAGCGATTCACAAAATCACTAAGGCTGGGCAGTGAACTCCACTCTCTTTGCTGTGGGCCCGATTCACAGAACTAACTTAAGACAAAATCCTAAACTTACTACCATTTTGGTATTCACAGAAGGCACTTACTCATTTTGGTATTCACAGAAGGCACTTACTCATTTCGGTATTCACAGAAGTTAGGAGTCCTAACTTTAGGACTCCTAAATGCCTTCTGTCAATACCGAAAGTCTTAAAATTAGGATTTTTCTCAATTTAGTAGTAGTAAAGTTAGGAGTCTTAATTTTAGGGCTCCTAAATGCCTTCTGTGAATACCTAAAGTCATAAAATTAGGATTTTTCTCAGTTTAGGAGTCCTAAAGTTAGGACTCCTAAAGTTAGGACTCCTAACTTTACTACTACTAAATTGAAGTGGCCTTTCCATTATAACGGCTCAATCCTTGTCCGTGCATGGGCAAGTTAAGTCGGTGTCCCAGTGCAACCTCAGAGAGAAGTCGCATTGTGATGGCGCAATGAGTCTGAAACCATTTGGTGAGGTGCCTACCTGCCCCAGGCGGTATTGAATGATGAGGTATGTCAGAGGGTCCCTTGACATGCACCCCCATGTAGCCCCTAGGTCTGTGATCAGTGAGGTGTTTAAGAGGAACTGGCTAGGCAGTATCATGTCCTCCTCCACCATTGTGTCATAAGGTGTCAGCGCCCCATCTCGATAAATGTCTCCTAAAGTGTGTAGGCCTGACTCAAGCCAGGTGGAAAGTTCAGTGGGTGAAGTAATATTGCCACCCATAGGCATCCTCAAAAGTGGTAGTGCAGGTGCATACAGGGTAGTGGAGCATGGGATGTGTAGGCTACAAAAACAGCATTTATAGGCAACCTCCAGGAGAGGAGGTTCCAGCGGGCTTCCACCTGCACTGGGGTGAAAGAGACATAGTGTCACTAATAGGGGCAAGGCTGGTGAGAGTGTGGCAGTGTCCCGAAGCTG
The DNA here is from genome assembly GCF_964263255.1 of Lissotriton vulgaris. Lineage (NCBI taxonomy): Eukaryota > Metazoa > Chordata > Amphibia > Caudata > Salamandridae > Lissotriton > Lissotriton vulgaris. The sequence continues at coordinate 318,299,476 of NC_141697.1, read as the reverse complement.
CAACCGTGCCACTCAATGGGCCACCCACTGGAGTTGAGAGGCAAGGTCGCGACCATGTTTGGTGCAGCAAGTCACCCTCGATCAATGGGCAAGTTCAGCTTAGAGAGTGCTACCCTGAAGCGGGACTTGTTCCAAATAAATTCTCTCATTGTTCCTTCAAATGAGTGAAAGAAGGGAGGTGGGACATATAGTGTCAGGTTAGTGAAGAAATCGAGTGGGTGGGGTAAAAACACCTTTTTGAGTAGGGTGATGCAGCCCATAACAGACAGCAGAAGCATGCACCAGGAAGACATCTGGTATCATAGAATGATGAATGCCCTCACCAGGTCTCCCTACAGCAGGTCCGTCAGTTGATGATATTTTTTGACCTCTAAATATCAAAAGGATCAGGCTACCACACCATGGAGATGCCACTTAGGACAAAGGTAGGGTCAGGATGTGAAAAGTTAAACAGGAACAAACAGGACTTGGCCCTGTTAACCTACAAACCTCAAAGCGTGGAAAGTCATTGAGATTCTGAGCTAGCATGCCAGGTGCCATCCTTATGTCACGGATAAACAGAAGTAGGTTATCAGCATTTAGGAAGATCGTGTGCGTTATGTCCTCTATTGGGATACCCCAGTCTGGTCCAAATGCTCGAATGGCAATGGCAAGTGGCTCACTAGCTAGGGAAAAGAGCAGTGGAGAAAGTGGGCATCCCTGCTGGGTACCCATGATTCTCTGGATGGGGTCCTAAACATAGGACCCGGTCTAAACTCTAGCCAATGGGGTGGTGTAAAGCAGCTTAATCAGCCGGAACAGTCGGGACCTCATTGTGGCAGGGTGTCAAACAGGAAACCTGACTCAAGTGAATCAAAGGCCTTCTTGATGTCTAGTAACAGGCACCCAAGTGAGGACAGAGTCACACAGCGTATTTAGAGGCATGGAGGAAGTGTTGCAAATTGAACAAGGTGGTACAAATCTGTTTTGATCAATGGTGAATCAATGTGGGAATTAGGGGTGCCAGACCATCTGCCAGAATTTTCGGCCAAGATTTTATAATCAGTGTTGAAAATTGCCAATGCAGTGCAATGGGGTCTCTGTCAGGTTCAGTAAAGAGATAAGTAGGGCGTCATGCAGGGAGATGGGGAGGGATGAAACCAAGAGGGACGATTCATAAAGAGCAAGTAGTTGAGTTGTCAATCAGTTAGTAAAGGGCAAATTATAAATAAACCCTTATTTTTTAAGGCTAAATCAAGAAAAATTTAAATAACACTTGTGGTCTACCTACCACAAGCGTCTGTGCATTAAGAATAAAGCTTAAAGGGAGTTCTAATATCCTGGTGGAATCTAAAAGGTAAAAGGTATTGAATATAGTTCACTAAGCAATTGGTTTACCCTACGGAACCCATTGTAGATTGTATTGCCAAAACCCAGGCTCTGAGGAACACAGGGTGTGCCCCATTGTCTTTAATGGTTTAGTAGTGCAAGTGCATGCCTGCAATGGTTTTTGTATATTTTTTTTAATTGATCCCTTAAAACATGTCAGAAAGTTAAACACTCTCATACTGTGAGGAATATATCCACAAACTAATTCAGGACCAGGGAGACTTCAACTTTTTGGGAACAGGTGTAGCACCTTTAAATTCCATCTTAAACAAAAAACTAGAAAGACTAGAGAAAAAGTTAATACGTTACCGCCTGCACAGACATCTGTTGACAAAATATCTACAGCCCAACATCATCCCCAAGGGCCTTCAAGTAAAAAATTACCCAGCAATTTTAATAGATATCCCCAAATTCCTAGAGGGTTTCAGCTTTATGGCAAATGCTTGCTCCAGGCACTGGATGGTGTGAGGGGTTGAGACTGCATTGGAATACGCTAAAAAAATTACACAAACGATAGCAGACTCAAAAAAGGAGATCCTTGAGGACAGGGCCCTCAACAATGCCAAAGAAGCCCAGGAACATGCAGAAAAATCAATTGTGGAATTTATTACAACCACACTAAATAAGAAACTTGATAAACTTGCTAAAGACATTCGTATATATGATAAAAAAGGGACTTATCCCTATTTATCAGAAGAATATTATCAACATGACAATCAGGACTACTACACCAACAGAGGCAGACAGGGGCCACGAAGGTTTGCCACCTTCTCAGACTCCTCCTTGGTTAGCGGTTCAGAAAGTGACACAGAAATACATACCACTAGTACCAACAGTCAACCATACCATCAGGGACCAAGATTTCATGACACACATGACATGTCTCCTTTTGTAAGGGAGGGAACATGGATGTCGAACAGAGGCAGTGGCCAGGACCAAGGGTGGGACAGACCCAGAGCCTGGACCAGAGGAAGGAACAGAGGAAGGAACATGCAGAGAGGGAATACGAGGGTCAGATTTTACCCCCAAGAGAACCACTGGGAGATCCAGACCAGAGGTCAGACCTACAGGTGGTAGATGTTAGGCTGTCCTTAACCTCCACTGAAATCGATAATGAGGAATCAGTAACTGGCCCATGAAGACTCCACCATTTATGTCTCGAATTACAACCTGACGGTGTCCGGAAGGGATAGAGGGTTAGGCTGTCCTCTACCTACATTGAAGCCAATAGAGAGGAATCGGTGACTCAACCACTGGCCCATACAGACCCCATCATCAACATCTCCCACTATAGTCCTACTGCACCAGAGAAAGACATTCTATTCAAAGGTCTTTCCTTTATTTCTACAGCTCCTCTGAATTCATTTGCCATTACATTGGAATTACAGCAATTCTTTAGGAAAATACGACTCAAATACTTCTTCGCCAATAAACAACCTTTTTCACACTTAGCAGCCACAAGCTTTATATCAGCATCTACATTTACCCCAGGTGTGTATCTAGTAAGTCAAAAGAGTCTTTCCTATAAACAGATTGTACTCAAGGAAATCATGGATCTAGTGGTGATAGGAAATTTATAAAGTATGATATCACCAAACTAGAAAGACAGGGGCTGGTATCACTAAGAAAGAATCAGTCTATTGTTATTAAAGCAGCTGACAAAGGGGGAGCACTGGTTGTCTAAACATCTGTGACTTTGATGCAGAGATCAACCAACAGCTGGGGGCACAGGAGAGCTACCACAGGATCAGCAAAGAACCCACCCAAGACATAGTGAAACTCATCCAGAAACTAACCTGTAAGGGATTAGATGCAGGTAATTTGAGTGAACAGGAGTATAAATTCCTTAATAAGAATAATTCCAGGATACCTACAATCTACACCCTTTCCAAAATGCATAAGAGCCTTGACCACCCCCCAGGTAGACCTATAATCTCTGGATATGGGTCCATTCTAGAACCCCTCAATAAATATATTGATAGCTTTTTGCAACCATGGGTCACTGAGACAAAATTGCATGTGAAAGATACTATGGACACCATTCAAATGGTAGAAAATCAACTCTTTGACTTTACAACACAGTTCCTAATAACTCTTGATGTGATGTCACTCTACACTAGTATTCCTCACGATCAGGCAGTAGAGGTTATAAGGGAAGTTCTTGAGAAACAACCAAGTCCATGCTGGATTCCCACTCAATTTCTGGTCGATCTACTAGACATTGCCATGATCAAAAACGACTTTGTCTTCCAGAATGAGTACTTCTATCAGTGCAAAGGAGTCGCTATGGGAGCTAGATTTGTCCCTAGTCAAGCGAATCTGTAAATGAACGCTTGTGTGGATAAATACATACACAACCTTGGAAAATCCATTTATAGATAACATCACGATGTGGAAGTGCTACATCGATGATGTGTTGATGATTTGGACAGGGAGTGAATTAAACCTGATTGATTTCACCACTTAGTTTAATGAAAGGTCACCTGACATCAAATTCACGATGACCTATAATAGAGTGACAATCTGTTTTCTAGACTTGTCACTCAAGATAGAGGATGCCATTATTTACCCTACTCTCTTCAGAAAGCTCACTGAATGCAACACACTACTGAGATACAACTTCTACCACCCTAGGAGTTTACGGGATAATCTACCATGTGGACAGTTTTTAAGGCTACGACTTAACTGTTCACACAGATCTGACTTCTTTAGTGACACAGATACATTCATTCAGAGACTAAGAGAAAGAGGCTTCCCAAAAGGCTTACTACACAGGTCAAGGAAGAGAGTGTAGTACTGTCCATGTGAAGCTCTTCTAGAGGTGAATCCCTACGAAAGTACAATGAACAAATTGGTGTGTGTCACCACATTTAATACTAGAAGTCATAATATCAAAAAATATTGGAACCTTGTGGGCACTGAGATTAAGATGACAGAGAAACCACTACTAGCTTTAAAGAGGGCCAGATATGTAAAAGATTATGTGGTTAGCATAAATCTGGAAACCCCCCACATGCCTCACATCAGGACACAACTGAGTCTACCACCACTATTAGGCGATTTCAAAGGTAGCCATTGTAAAGCATGCAAACTTACAATTGAAGGTGCTACATTTACACATTTAGGTCACACATACATATTGTCACATCATACAAAGTGTAACAGTTCCAATGTAATCTACAAGATAAGATACCCCTGTGACAAGATATATGTAGGCCAGACAACCCAGAAGGTAAAAACAAGAATTTTGCAACACTGCAGCAGGATTCACTTTAAAGTGCAAGGTGCCCTACTACTTGAGCACGTTACTAACACAGGCCACCTTGCAGAGAGTTTAAACTGGTGGGTACTGGAAAAGATTTACCAACATCCAAGAAGTGGAAATATTTCGGCATTTTATTTTTTATTTATTTTAAAAGGTTTATATCGCCCTAGCTTGACCCGTAGGTATCAGAGCGCTTTACATACACACTCAAAAACAGAAGGACACTACATTACATAGTAGGCTGGCAGTAAGTAAGCAAACCAAAGATAAAGAATACAGCGTGAAAAATAAATAACAGTGCAACGGAGGGGGAGAGAACAATAAAAAGAAAAAGGTGTCAATGAGTTTGAAGAATCCAAATGCAGTTGGGTCAACTTAACCATCATGACAGGCATTCACTGTGGGCTAATATGCTGATATAACTCTTTTGAGTTACACTTGTACCTACTTTGTATAATTCATCTTACACTGAACGTAGGCTAGCACAACTTATGAATCTTGTTTTATGAGCTTATGGTTAACCTAATATAAGTACCTTACCACTCCCAGAATATATATTCTCCTTTTCAAAACCTTTAGTGATAATTGGTACCACTTTACATACATCGTTTTGTTAATTTCATTAAGGACTCCTTCAATCCTGTGCGTGAAGTATCCAACAAAACCTTCCATGGTTATTGTAACCTCTTTTCGTAAATCATTTTGTTTATTCCATTAATGGCTCCTTCCAACGATTTGACATAATGTAAGAGAAATGCACCATTCATTTACCATCACGTGAAAATACACTAGCTCTGAGGATTACATACAGCTGGTGCTGGCTGTCAATACGTGCTGTTCCCGAGACCTACATGCAGCTTGACACATACTTACAGTCACCTATTTCAGACGCAACGTGCATGCTCATGCAGCATCTCTACCTAATGACTATTGGGATTCATCGCCGGCGTCTCTGCCTCACTGATGAAAGATGGCATTCATTGCTGCTCTGTGGTAAAGGTAGGTCTCTCCTCCCATTTAGCTGCTAGCAAAATCCTTTTTCAAAAATTGTCCCTTTTAGGCGCGAAAACTTGCCCTCATTCCATTTAACTTTTAGATTCCAACTGGATGGTGGAACTCCCTTTAAGCATTATTCTTAATGCACAGATGCTTGTAGTAAGTGGTCCACTAGTGTTATTCTTGATTTAGCCTAAAAAATAAAGGGTTATTTATCCTTTTCCCTTTATTAACTGATTTAAATCTTTTTAGATTCTGAATGGAAACGGAATCCTTAAATCTGTACTCTTATGGACCAAATGCCTAAGGCCTTCATACAATTCAATTTGCCTGTAGTAAGTTTACCACTGCGCTTTTTTCCTCCTCCATTCTTCTTAGACAAAGGTACACATTCTACTGACACAAGGAGGTTGATTCTAACCTTATTTTCCTTAGATTGATCTATAGTAACTATAGCTGATTGACGTAGTTCCAACTCTGAATCAAGTCATCCTCTTCCTGCAGGATGTTTGACCGCATCTATACCTGGTGAGTCCACCATTAAGTATGACCACCATACATTGGTCTAATTTGTTTCCATGAGACACACTTCACTCTCCTTGAATTATCTTGCCCTATATAGGCTGTCTACACCTCTGTTATCAGTCCTGAAGAAGACCGGCGGTGACGCATGTTGATTTGTGCATACTCTTGGGTCAAAACGTCGACGCTTTCTGTTCTGTTCATGTCCGTAGTCTCCCCACCCCAAAATCAAGAAAAAGGAAACTTTAAGGGTGTGGCTAGAACAAGGGATATAATTATAGAAGGACAGACCTGCTTTGATTCATACTATGTACACATGTTTGTCTTTTATATTCATCTGTAGTACTACGTTTCACTTTATGTCACTTGACTCATGAAAGTCACATTATTCAAGTTGTTTGCTTTCTAAATTTGTTATGTGACAGCCATATACTGAAGTAGTAAATATTTGATATGAGTCACTAAATCAATAACTCTGGTGTGTTTCGTTTTATGTTTAATCGACATGTAAAAGAGTTTGTGTTGTATCATTTGTTGAATATAGTTCACCATTGTAGATTGTATTACCAATACCCATGTTCTGAGGGACACAGGATCTACCCCATTATCTTTAATGGCTCAATACTTATGATGTTTTAGTGTGTAGTTGCTTGCAAATATTTAAATTGAGCCTTAGGAGGCGCCCCCTAATGCTTACATTAACAGCGTCCCATTCAATTAGTTTGTCTGTGGTGGTGTTGGCACAGAATTCTAAGTAGTCCTCTGTCGCAGTGCCCAGAGAGGTATGAAATGGTGGCTCTTCTAGCTCAACAGGATGTAGCAGCCAGGTGGATGTCGCAGATGAGCTATTGTCCCATGCCACTTGGAGGAGTTTGTGGTCGTGATCAAAGTGTGTGAACCCCAGGTAATCTGTGTCAGGTGTTCTCCGAGCCCGGCCGCGTATGCGGTGGGGGCAGAGGTATGCCAGAATAAACTTGGATGAAGCAGGCGGAAGGATGCTCCGCTCTAGTTGCCATGTGTATGCCTTCTGTCCTGCTTTCACTCACCTTTGACTTCCAGGTCACTCTGCTTCGCGTTCTTCATGTACGGTGGCTGATGGGCGGTTCTACTGAGGTTTCTGAATCTGGCTCCACATTGCTCCTGAAGTCCTTTCTGTGTATTTCTTGTTGCAAAACAAAAAGATAAAATACATTTAAAGTATTGCAGCTCTACAAAAGCGGTAATTCACTTTGCGCTGATTGTTATTGTCCTAAAGGCGTGAAATGGCTGTGGCTGTTCCACTCCAAGGCTGACCTGGTCTGTATGTTTCGTGTGAAATCTGATGCCATTTGTTGTCTGGAGGTGCATGTTGCAGCATCTCTATGTGATTGTCACCATATTTGTTTCTGAGTTCTGCTCCCAGTGATATGAAGGTTTTGTCCTTTTCTCTTGGTACCACTCTTTATTGAAACCTACATGAAATAGAAAGCATATGCAGTAGTGAATTTGTTACTTTGGTGAAGCCTTAATAGTAATAGGCTTGATGGCCCTGCACTGATTTTTTGCCCCAGTTTCTTTTTGTTCGTGTTTTCCCTTTGACATTTACTATAAGGATACTTGATTCATGTTATCCTGACTTCCAGTCCTGGAATTTGTATATTTTAGGCCCATTTTTGAATGCATGACAGAATGCTTTTAGGTGTATGTTGAAGTACTTTATTTAAGTTAATACTAGAAGTCTCAATATTGTGTTACATTCCCTATATAGATGTCCTCTTTGTTTTTCTCTCCATAGATTGTATTCATGTCCTGTATACACAGTCATTACCTTAATTTCGGAGAGTGGATTCTTACAGGTAGTCAAGGGATAAGAATTAGACTGCATGATTAGAGTATATACATTAATATCAATATTAGTACATAATACTACCGATACTTCTTCTATTTTCTTTACATACAGTGAAAACATAGAGATACCTTGGGCCCTACCCACCTCTCTGATTTGGCTCTGTGGGACAGGTATTTTCTCTTCCCCTCTTACCCATCTTCCAATGATATACTTTCACTCTGCGGGTTGTCGTGGTGGCGTGGGGATGTTGAGTCCCTACATCTCGTTTTTCGTGTCGCTCCTGTGGAAAAAACAGGAGAGAATTGATAGTGTGTGTGTTGAACCGTAGGGAGAATGCACATCGATCTCACAATCCGATCTAGTCAGACATGCATGGTGTATGGTAGAGCAGCCAATCACATAGCGCTTGGGTCTAGCTGAATATAGCTGTGATGCGGAGTAGAGGAGGGAAGGAACAGTACAAGGTTGTGTCCAGTACAGAGTTGAAGTCTTGCCACAGGAACACACTCCACAGCGAGAGCTGGCCAGAAAGTGCGCATAAGAACAAGGTCAGGTCAGTATAAGGAGCATATATTGTTCCCAGCAAAAGGTGGAGGCCCTCTAGTCAGCCATGAATTAATACATATCGACCGTCTGTGTCAATGTCTACCTCATCTGCTGCAAAAGAGATCCCTGGCTGCACCCAAACTAATACCCCTCTGGCATAGGAGGAATCGTCAGTAGAATACACCTGTCCTCTCCACAGACACTGGAGTCTGTGAGTTTTAGTCAGTGTCAAATGTGTCTCCTGTAATAGCGCAATGTGAGCAGACAACATTTAAGGAAAGAGTAAACAACATTGCAACGCAAGAGTCTGTGCATACCCTTCCCTATCCAGGGTGTGACATTCGGTGACTAGGTTGGGGTTCCGCCTGTGACTGTCGCACAATTTGGAGGCCTAAATGTTGTGCAATAATGGTAGTAAATAGGAGAGGGGGAGAGTGCCCCCCAGGCAGTCCATGTAAACTGGAGAGAAACCAAAATCTTAACAGTAAACATTATGAGAGCGGAGGATAAACGGGTGTCTGCCCAAACTGTCAAACTGTGAGTGGCAATAACTGGCCACAAGGGCTGGTTGCAAAAGTCGCAGGGGGGTATTGCGAGGGTGGTACTTTCAGTGTCTCATGTGTTAAGGTAGACAGATGTCAATTATAGAGATAAATGTATGTAAAATAGCAAAGAATAGAACTGCAATGACTAACAGTTTACTGGAATGAGTGGCATGTTCCAGGGTGGCTAAGCCAGTAACAGCTGCGAGTCCAAAGAGGATAATACATAATTGAACAATCCAGTCAAAATTAAGGGAGGAAGACCAGTTAAAGACATGCGAGGGGCAATAATCAATGTCTCATATCAGGTTGTCTGCAGTTTGAGGATTCATTGAGTCTGCCCCAGAGGGCCATGTGGTACAAAAGGGGGTGGTGATGGACGGAGCATCTGAACCAATCAAACACTCACACCCAGTCAACAGATCTGGGTTTAATCCATCACCGTTCCTAGCCCACTCAGCCACCCCAGTTCAGACATGGCCATTTGCAAATCCATCTGACTCTGTGCCTCAGGGGAACAGTCCTGCCCGAACTGCCAAGCCATACCTTCCCTGGGCCGGATTCAAGCTTCCTAGTACCGGTTTCTGGCATTACAGCCGTCTTCAGCCAGGCTTGCTTGAATCCAGTGGCAAAGTGAGCAAGGGACTCACGTCTGAGCATACCCTGCCAACTTATGTCAGACAAAGCGGTACAAAAGGGGGTGGTGATGGATGGAGCATCTGAACCAATCAAACACTCCCACCCAGTCAACAGATCTGGGTTTAATCCATCACTGTTCTTTAGCCCACTCGGCCACCTCAGTTTAGACATGGCCATATGCAAATCAGTCTGACCCTGTGCCTCATGGGAACAGTCTAGCCCGAACTGCCAAGCCATGCCTTCCCTGGACCTGATTCAAGATACCTAGGACCGGTTTCTGGCATTACAACCGTCTTCATCCAAGCTTGCTTGATTCCAGTGGCAAAGTGAGCAAGGGACTCACGTCTGAGCATACCCTGTCAACTTATGGCAAACAAAGCGGTACAAAAGGGGATGGTAATGGACGGAGCATCTGAACCAATCAAACACTCACACCCAGTCAACAGATCTGGGTTTAATCCATCACTGTTCTTTAGCCCACTCAGCCACCCCAGTTCAGACATGGCCATATGCAAATCAGTCTGACCCTCTGTCTCATGGGAACAGTCCAGCCCGAACTGCCAAGTCATGCCTTCCCTGGACCGGATTCAAGCTTCCAGGTTGTCTGCGGTTTGAGGAGTCAACTCATGTCATGCCATTGAGTCTGCCCCAGAGGGCCATGTGGCATAGGAGCCATAGTTGCTGAAGGATTCAGCAGAGGTTGTATCAGGGTCTGGGCTGTGGTTATGGCTACATTTGGTAGACATATATACCACAAAAGTGGCACTATGCAATCAAGTTTGAAACAATAAAGTTTTGTGATGCTCGAATGTTAAACCATGCGACCCTGTAGCGCTCTTTGTCCATGCCCGTAAAGTGTAATTTTTACGGACGGACCAAGCAACAAGGTCCCTGTTGTGACTGTGCAGATCAGTGCTCAAGCAAATGTCACCATCCATTCTGCGTACATTTACAATGGGACTTACCCATTCATTTGATATTGCCATCTTCAACTAATTTCTCCTATAGATTTTTCAATTCAGCTCTAACACTTAAGAGGACAGGTTTGGATTTGTCTGTAACAGGTATAACATGCCTCTTCAACTTTATTGCATGCGCATATTTCTGAAAGAGCTCAATCTTACCAAAAAAACATTCAGGAAATCTTTAAGCAATATCTTCAGTGGGATTACAATAATCAGTAGTGAGTAAAGATATATTTGCTACACTAACTGGTGGATCAGCACCAGGTACAAGATTAAGAGCAGGTTTTTCAAGGTCCTGCCAGCCAACTATATTTTTTTACCCTTGACTGCAACATAGACAGGAAAAGACAAAACACAGAGTCTATGAAGAACCCATCCATATCGATATCCTGATCACCATTAGTTTTAGGATGTACTTTCGGTGTGTCTTAGGTGCTCATGATATTAATAAATCCCCACTGTTGCTAAAATAAAGTATCAGACATGATAGTAATAGGAGCAACTGAGTCACACATCATGTTAAGAGATATTTTGGAACTTAGAGTTGCCTAACATACAGTTTCCTTACTTTTTTAGTAGACAAGGAGTTTCCAGATTGAGGATGATATTTGATAGATCCATAGGACATCAGTGGCTGCTGGTGACATTTGAAAGTGGTGGGGTGTAACATTTTGGGATGAGTGCCCTGCCTCCACCTAGGGTGTTATCTGAGGGGCAGTAAAAACGGACTTTGGAAAAGGCCCACAAGTGGCAACGCATGGGCATCTCATACTCATCAGGACCGGCAATTGAGAACCATTACAAGCAGCAGGGTCACCTCTCCCCTTCTAACCCCTTGACCAAACAATTTAGCCAAGAGTTTCCCCTAGCCTGGCTCTGCCCCAATGGCCCCCGGTTCATGTTGATTGACCCCATCGATCTATTTAGTAATCCACTGCAGTTGGGCTGCTAGGAAGTACAGTTGAAAGTCAGGAAATCCCAATCCTCCTTCTGCCAGCGATCACCTCAGACTCTCTAATGAGACTCTCTGATGGCCTCCATACCACACCAGCTCACGCACTAGGATGTCCAGCCGACCAAACCAGGCCACCAGCATCCATATTAGAAGGTTAAGAAAATAATAGAGCAACAGGGGTAGCTTTACCATTTTAGTCAAGGCTACCCTTGCCATGATGGGGGACCACAGTGATCTCCAGAACAAGACATTACCCTTAAGGGATCTCAGTATTGCTCTTAGATTATCCTCCCATAAATCCTCCAATTTATGGTAAATCGGGATACCTAAGTAAGGCCATTGATTTCCACCTAAATTCAGGCAAAAGATCCATTGGCTTGGCCACACCAGGGAATAGTGGGAAGGCACAGGACTTAGTCAGATGAACTTGCAGCCCTGAGTGTGCGCCGAAGTCATGCAGTTGTTGCAGCATGTGGAGAATGCCCTTCTCCCCATTTGACACATATAGTAATAGGTCATCTGTATATAGGGAGATGATATGTTCATGCCCCTCTACTCTGACTTCCTGCCCCCTGCCCTCCAAACAGCAAAGTTCTGCTAACGGTTCTATTGTGATAGCGAACAGTAGGAGGGACAGGGGGCAGCCCTAGCACATGCCTCTATAGATGTTGTAGAAGGAAGAGATTGCCCAGACCATTTGACCCTGATGTTGGGTTGACGTACAAAAGCTGTACCCATCAACAGGGCATCTTTTGTGGTTGCCGGTAGATCATGTTGTTGCAGCGCCCACCCATAGTTCTATGCTAATTCGGGGGCCAGTGTGGTGGTGTCCATGGAGTAAAACACTAGTGGAAGCCTCTCTGGGCAGGTTCTTTTAAACCTTTGCCTGATCACGGATTGCATTGCGTATTTCCTGTGGCGTAATTGGCACCCCCAGTTCCTTTGCTTCTGCAGCTCTAATAGTGGGAAGTTGTATTTCTTCCGAAAAGGACCCCACCCTTACGTTTGAGACCTCCTCCAACAGGGTATACAAAGTAACATAGTAGTCTCAAAAGACCAAGTTAATATCATGCTGAGAATGTAAATTGGTGCTGTGTACAGGCCACCGTTGCGTGATTGGTCATGATGGTGTCAGAGAGCACGCTCTGGAACTGGACATCCATTCAGGATGGAGACACCACATGGGAATTGCTGGGCTAGGCACCCCCAGTCGGGGCTCCATAAGCATTCGGCTGTGGTCAGACATCATTGTATTTGGTCTGTGACATGAACGTGCTCACACGTTTAGAGCATAAGAACTTGTCTAGCCAAACGTGTAAGTTATGAAGACTGGAATAGAATGAATAATGCTGTTCAAGCCTGTTCAGTGTCTGCCAGACATCTTCCAGATCCCAGCTTGCCATTCATTACCAGATCCCCAGTGCAGTCTTATTTGCTTGCGTACCTGCCATGGGTGGGGTCAAGCTTTCTAACTCAGTGCTGGTTATGTCATTGAAGTCGCCCCCTAGGATAACCTCTCCTTCCAAGAGTCGGCTAAGTTAGGAAGCTACCAGATCCAAAAAAGTAATCTGGTCCTGTTTGGGGTGTATAAGCATCCCAATGTTAGCTGAGTCCCATTCAACTTCCTCTCCATTATCACATAGCATCCCTCTTTGTGTTTTCTGGTTGACGTGGCCTTGAAGGTCATGCCCGCTCTTACCCAGAATAAGGCTCCATGAGTAAAGGTTGAGTATTCTGTGGCATAGCGCTGACCTTTCCAAAGTAGCTGGACCCTCTCCACTTAGATTTTGGTAAGGTGAGGCTCCTGCAGAAAAGCAATTTGTACTCCTATGCAAAACATATGGATCATGTGATGTTTGGCTACCTTACCCATTCCTCAGATGTTCCAAATCCTCAATTTAAAACAATCCCGGGAAGTATCTATCGCCCTCAATCCTGTGCTCGGCCACCCAGCCCCCACTGAGCCCCCACCCTTCCCTAAACCTTGTAGACCATGTTTGTAGGGCTATCATCGCTAGAATTATAAAGAATTAAACTTGATCCCAACCCCGATCCCTAGAGCAGCCCAGCAACAGATAGCAACCCAAACATAGGCATGGTGAATTAGAAGTAAACTGTAGTACCCCTAGCTCCTAATGTAGGAGAGCAGTGATATGCGGGCAGGCTAATGGATGAGAGTAAAAGCACTTGTTTGCACGGGTCCTCAGGTAATTCTTGCCCTACTTAGTGGAGTGACCAATTGTTCAGTGCTGACACCTGAGTCCCCTGAGCCCTGAAGCCTCACCATGTTATCATTGCAGTTCGGCCCCACCTCTATAACCAAAGAAGGATGTCATCTCTTCTAAGTTGCATGTGTAGGTGTCCTTCATAGTTATAGGATGCACAAAAATTGCTCTAGCTCCCCTCCCACTCTGATTCAGTATTTTCAGCTTCAACCAACTGCAGTTCCCATTCTCATAATAATTCTTCCACTGTCTGGGGCTTAGGGGGGGTCACTTTAGGCATAGAATCTGTACATAGGATGGTGTCGCCTGAGTCTGTTTCCCTCTACCTCTGGCGTCTCTCTGATCCTGATCCATGCCCAGAGTCCGGAAGACTATTCTGGTTAAGATCAGACTCTGCCAGTATCGCTGTTTTATCCCAGTTAGCTTTGGCACAGTAAGGCCTATTAACAGGCTCAGATCGGGAGCCCTCACTTTGACACTTTGACGCTTGTGCATCACGTCGGCTGGCTAACCCCAATCCTTTACCTTCTGCATTGGACCTTGTGAGCCAACTCCAAGCCTCTGCCGGGTCTGTACGGAAAATGGTGTTGCCGTCCAGCATAATTTTTAAACGGGCTGGAACATAAGTTAGTACGGTATGCCAGCTTTTCTTATCTCTTTTTTGATTGCAATGAAGGGGGGCTCTCTTCACCTGTACAGCTGTAGTAAAGTCTAGGAAAAAACATCATTGCACCACCCTCCATCCTGAAGGGGTCACAGACCTCGCTCTCTGCACAGGATTTCTGTCTCTGTAATGGAGGTATTTTGCTACTGCAGGCCTATGCAGTTGCCTCAGGTTTAGAGACCTCCCTGGCACTCTAGAAAGGGGGTGAGCAGGCCAGGAATAGCCTTCTCTCTCATCTACTTATTCAGGTAGGTGATCATGTCACCACCTTCTGAGAGCCCCACAATATGGACATTGCTACAATGGTTTTGGCTCTCTGCATCATCTGCTCATCTCTCCAATGTGGTCACGCACTCTGTAAGGTCTTTCACTTGAGCCATCTCAATGCATTGTGCTGGTTGCAGCTCTTCAATGGCTCTTCAATGGCTAAATTCGCATCATGGACTTTACCCACAAAATGTTGATGATTGGCATGAGCCAGTTCCAGGTCTACACTAACCCAATTTGTTGTAGGAGCACTATTTTGGAGTTGCTGATTTCTTTCAGTATTTGTTCTGTGTGAGTTGAAGCGTGGGTGGCAGATGGTTGCAGGGCTCGCCGCTTATGGTCTCCCCTGGGAGCATGTGTTCTTCATTTTGGGTTTGCTCATCTCTAAGTTTCGCAAGGGTATAAAGTTCAAATCCTGGGGTGTCATAGCGGATCAGGCCCTCCCCACTAGACTCAGCTGCCTCACCATACAAGATCGTGGGTCCTATTTAAGAAGGCCTACCCTGTGTGCAACTGGCCTGGTTCCCCTCTAATCCCACTGCAGGAAGTTTCCCACAGTTCTTGCCTTCATGGCCTGACGTGCAGAGGTCGTCTGCTGTCATCAGCGCAAGTGTGCAAGAGGTCTATGGAGTGCCAAAGGCCCCTGGATGGGCCAAATCTGCCCCTCAGTTGCAAGCACTTCTCCACAGCAGTCGGTGTTCACTGAGCATCTCTGTCAGGGCTGCACAGGTATCTGAGCTTTGTGGACACAGAACTGTGCCCTGGTTCACAGCTGTCTCTCTCTCTCTCCACCCACTTGCCCCAGGTTCCTAGCAGCTCTGGGTGACAATGTGTGCCCACTCTATTGTTTTGACCTGCTCGGCCACCTGTCCTGCCAACAGGAGTGAGGGCTCCTCCAAGGCAGCCGTTCCCTGCTGCACACTGCTATCAAGGCCCCACCGGCCTCTACACCTCACTGTACACCGAGCTGCATCCTGAGTCACATCTGTCTCACTCCTCAATGGCAGGGACTGCTCCTAGAGGCCTCAGCCCAATCACCACAGAGCTTAGCAGCTCCAGCCATAACCCATAACCCTTGGAGTAGTCTAGTCAGAGGAGATGCCCCAGAACTCCTTTTTCCAGAACCTGCTTTGACCGTCTGTCAGACACTGCACATAGTTCCCATGTGATGTGATATGTAGACTTAGGGTCTGGCCTTCAGTTAGACGTGAGGCTGCGCGTCAGATATTCCTGTTGTGCGCAGCCCAAGAACTGATCGCAGGTGGCCTGGCACAGAAGGCCGCCTGCAGGATTGGGCACTGATCTGGGTTAGGTCTTATAATGGTGGTGTTTACAGACAATGGAGGTCAGTGTGCTTTAATATCAGGATTGCAGTGAAAGTCCAAAGTTACATCAGTACACCTTATGGGTCATCTAGGAATGTCATATGTATCTGGTTCAGCCCAGGATCAGAGCCCAGGCCCGTTGTCTCCCTGCTGGTTAATTACGTTTCTCTGCCTCAACAGGAATAAATACTTCTCCTCACAAAGGGAAAAAATAACATTGATTAGGTCAGCACCTCAGAAGGAATGGGTGGGGTGGATTGCTCTGCATGAATCAGCCAGCTGTCATCTTGTGCCAAGAAGAGGGCAAGTCCAAGCCCACTAAACAAAGGGAGGGAGCTCAGACACTGGAGCCAAACCAGGAGAGGGCTGCTTTGAATATTTGCCGTGGCAGGCCCTGGCTGTGATGTTAATGAGGGTTTGAGCTCAGAGCCCAGAGCACTTGTATTAAGTAACTCCTGGGTGACTCCATCTTGAAGTATCCCAGAAGGCTGCGGAGGAAGGGGGAAACGGGGGAGAGGTGATATGGCACCTCAGGATAGGCCAGAAGTGCATCCCTGCTGATACCTCCCCCCCACACTTGAACGATCTTGCACAGGGGGAGAGCTTTCTCTTAGATGTGCTTTTCTGCTGAACACTGGGGCTGGCGGCTGACATCATGGACAGTTAGAAGGAGGATCCCACTGACTAATAGCTCTGCCTCTGATTGAACTCAGGAGCAGTGGGGCACTTCCCCAGGATGAGGGGCATTGGTCCACTTACACCCACTGAGGACCAGTGGTGAAAGACTGGGCTTCTGTGCAAGGAGTAGGAGAGGCCCAGAGAAAAACCAAATGAAAGGGTGGTGCAGGGAGCCAGTGAAACCAGCTCCCTGCAAAGTAAATCACCTTTGGAGATCAGGAGGCCTGGCGAAAGTGGGCCAGGTGACCAGGGCTTGCCACAAAGAACAAAACTAACCAAAGACCATATATATCAACCCAACGTGTCCCGAGATATGCCCTCATGAAATTTGGCAACCTTTGACACCCAACTGGCCCTACACAAACAAGTGGAGCTCTGCTGACGGATGGATGATTGTAGGAGCAGCACAGCCTCCCCCCCTAAAGAAGTACAGGGTCCCCACACTACGTTTGATGGGACTCAAAAAGGAAAACCCCTCAAGGGTTTTGAAGGGTTTCCAAGGATTCCCTAGACTGGAACATTTACTCTTCCACTGGGAGTGTTGCACCCTCGATGGGCAGAGACTATGACTGTAGTTATTGTGGCCTTAAGTGGTTCAATGTGAGTTATCATATTGTGTTGACACACTCTAGGGGTGAAACATGTGCACATGTGTGTATTATCAAAAATTATGTCCGTTAGGGGCTATGCTTTACATTGAATGTGATTAAAAGTGTACGCTGCAAACACGTCTAGGAGTAAAAGTATATAATTATAAAGTGATGTAATTATGAAGCTGATGTCCTTTAGGGGCTTTGGTTAAATTGTGTTATTCATATGAAGAGTACACAGACCAGTCATGCATAGACATTTCCTCTTGTGGACATTTATTGAAATAAGGAGAATGACAGCCACTCGTGCTCACATTTCCCATGCTTTATTGCCAAGTGCACTCAGTCATGGTTATACATAATTATTGCATTTATTTCTATGATGAAATGCGTCTTGAGATAATGAGGTTAACAGCCACTTGCTTTGGTGCCAGTATTTTGAGCTCTTACTCCAAGTTATGTTCAGTCCTTGCAGCTAGGTACAAGATAATGTTTAGACATGTGAGTTGTGGTACTAGACTCCGCTTTAGGAGGGGTAAGAAATGATTATGCAATGTAATCACAAAGTATTTGCATCAGGTTGATTATATTTGTGAATTGTTGCAAAGTATTGAGGTATGTGTGTAATAAATGTACTTTTCCTTTTTCAAACTAAACAATCATTTATTGAGTGTTATTATTGTGCATCTATAAATGGTGATTCTTAGCCTACACCACCTCCCTTGAGTAGGTCTTGGACAGCTATGCTTAACTACCCTGTGAGGGTCAAGCGCTACAATGGGGTGTTTGGTTTCCAGTGAAGGACAAGTGTAGACCCATTACTTGTGCAGGCCACACAAATAATGATGCACTCTCTAACAAAACAATTATCAATTCCACCTAACACGATTTTGTGATGCAATATTTTAAACTCTTCTAACTATTTTTACACAAAACCACAAAAAGTTCCCCTTCTGAGTAAATGCATAACTTCGCAGTAATCAGAATTATTAGCTGCAAATATAGTGAAGAAGAAAAAATGGAATCCCACTGAATTTTATAATGTAAAGTACTATGTTTGCTTGACCTTTACCCAAAATCTTTTAGTGTGTCTTTTAGAGAATGGTATAACAGTGGAATGAAAGCAAATCAGCTTTTCCCTCTGCTCTGTCAAACCCACAGTTCCACCGACCAATGTAGTGGTTGATACCCCAATTGTTTACCAATGGCAGAGCCATCAGAAACCTTTAGCTATTGGCTCATCCAACACAGGGGTGCTGGCTAAAAAATGACAGAAGGTCATACCTATTCAGGGTTAGGCTACTGACATTCAGTGTTTTTCTGAGGATTTCCATGAAAGCATAGCAATTCTACACAGGAAAAAGTAGAAAGATCATCCATCTGCAGAGCAAAATGTTCCTACGCAAAACAGACTTCTCTTTTTTTGCCTCTTAGAAGCAATCCTCTTAAAAACAAAACAGAACTGTGGGGTTTGTTACTCAAAAACAAAGCCATTGCTGAGCAGGCCACCAAGAAAGAGCGGCCCGCTCATCAATGTTGTTTCCTCAAAAGTGCTCCTGATGACCAGAAAGGTGCAGCTTAGGAAGAAATGCTCCACCAACCACCAGAGAACATACATTCACCAAATCATAAGTGATGCCCGTTTCTGTCCTCGATCAATCTACTAGAAATTTGAATTGACAAATAGAAGCTGGAGGGATAAAGTACCTGCAAATTTCCTGCAGATATATCAAATGGTGCTCAAGTTATAGGAAAATTGAAAAATAACCCGTCCCAAATGGTCTAACCATATTAAACATTAACCCTTTGAAGCACACACAACACTTATTTATAATGCCTAAACTCCTTAATAGAGTACACTAAGTTTCCTTCAAGACAAACTTGTGTAATTTACTTACGCTGTTTCTGCTGGAGAAGTGCGCAAAAACTCGTATAGGATTTAAAATGAGAAATGCTAATTGTGTACCACCCCAAATTGGTCTTTTCCCAATTGGATACTGTGCATATAATTCTAAATAAAGTAGAATGTGTCAAGTGTCTGCCAAATTCTAAACAGCAACAAAAATATCAACAAATCAAAAATCCATCTTTTATGGAAGTCTCAATTTGACCACGACTGCAGAGTTTCTCTTGCATAATACATATGTTATTGTGTTCAAGTCAGAGATTCAATGGTATCAAACAAAATTTTAGTGGCATAGTCAGGAGTGGCTCCTCTGCGAACGCTGATGGGGCTCTCTAGGTTTGGGCGGGGATGCCCACAGAGCAGGGGAGAAGTGGGGGGCATGCTCCAAGTGCTCATGACGGTTTGGCCAGCAGTCTTGGGCTGGCCAAACAGTCATGAACACTTTGCATGTTCTCCACCGGCTGTAATGCACAGCCTGGTTGGAGAACATGCACAGGCCCCCAATTCCCATTTTAATGCCAAACCATGCCGCTGAGACCTATCACAACGCTGCTATCAGCAACATCGTGATTGGCTGCAGGAGTCTGGAAGCCTGGGGGCTTCCTGTTCCTGCATTGTGGCAAAAGGATGGAGGAGAGGTGGCTGCTGGTAAGGTAAGTTTAGTTTTCCTTTATTTTTTCTTTTTTTTATAACCCACTCCTCCCTGCTGCACCACTGCTGCCCCGTAGCAGCCGCTACTGGGCATAGTGCCTATGTCATCAAGCTTACAAGCCTTAAAAAGCACTGATGTCCCTCCCCCGGCATGCTCTGTTCAGAACCTCACTCACAACATCAAAGATTGCCTCATATATGACATTGTTGATTATTTCGTGGAGAGATTCCAGGACAATAGGTTTTGACTTTATTCCAGAACAGCGAAACATTTTGTAAGTCACAGCCTGTCCAATACATTTTTTTTTTATTTAATTCTCATGCAAAATCACTGATATATACATAAATAATAAATACATTGGGGCAGTTATATATTATGGCGCTTATTTACAAGCCTATTGCGCCGTCAGTGTGTCGCTTTTACTGATGCACAAGCAGCATAATGAGCTTCCCCATGTTTACAAGGCTATATAAGGTATTTTTTTGTGACTTTTCATGGCCTTGTAAATATGTTTTTCCTTTCACCCATAACTTTGCCTGAAAGTGGCGTTCCATGGGTGTTGCTGTTGATGTTCTCACGCAACATCCATGGAACTTGACACATTCCAGATTTACATTATTTTGTAAACCTGGAAATCCGTCAGAATTGTATGCTTTCCCACGGGAGGCGTAAGGAGGTGCAACAAGGAGAAGTACTTTTATTCCTCCTAGTTTTTTACTCTTTCCATGTATGCTGCATTCTGCAGCGCGCATAGAAAGAAGAAAATACATTTAATGATTGTTTTTGTGCAGGAAGGTGTTCCTTCCTGCACAAAATCAATCTTCCCTCAGCCAGGCACCCTTGCAAAATGATGCAAGGTTGTCTGTGCTGGTGCACGGCTGCTGTGTGTGCACTGGCGCAGGGGGAAAAACAGGAATGAGCTGTATCTTGTAGATACAGCACATTCTTGCCTTTTTATTTTGAAGTATGTCAGTGCAGCAGGAAGACTTGCTGCTCTGCAGTGCATCAAAATAATGTAAAAGAGGCCCTTTGTTGAAATTAAAAATGGCTAGACAAAAATTTGTCAAGCTTGAAAAAGGCCTTAAATTAGACCGAGACATTTTTTGCATTCCACATTTATGCATTTTCATTCAGACTTTCTTGGTATTTTCCTAGAATAATTTGTCCCAGAGCACTCTAGGTGCACTACAGTGCGTGGCTAAATGTTTGGTCAAGTGAACGTATCAGAGATCTTCCAAACGTTCTGAGATGATTTATTTAATAGTATATTTCAGAATGATCCAAATAGTTTCATTTTAACATATTAGCTTCATATGTTAGTTGAACTTGAACATGGACGAATTCATGTCAATCAAATACATCCTTCTTCTCATAACAACATTATAAGTTAGAGCCCCGATGCATTTCGTGCTCCACAGCACTTCTTCAGCTGGAATGTATTTCTACAAGAAATAGATAACAAAACACGATATAGAACGCCGGTATGTAGGAGCACAGAATACAAAGAAAATGTCATAATGGAAAATACGTCAAAATTAAAATCAAGTAGAATGTACAGATAAAGCTGCACCCTTATGTGAGGAGTGTGTGGGTATAGGAAGTGAATAAGGCGAGGTTTAGACAACCAAAGGTCCCCGTATTCGAAAAGATGCATTAAGATTTCGAAAGCGCGTGAAAAGGTTTACGAAGCGGAAAGCTAAGTAATCGTGATAGAAGATGATTAAAAAGAACAAGCTGACGTACTCGTGCAAACAGTGAATTGAAACCCTGAAATAAATAAAATAGTAAAGCGGCTTACCCGTCACCGAGGTGAATGGGATATGGTGCAGAGTGTAATCGGTCCGGTGTAACCAGGTTGCGACCCGGAAGACGCTGAGTATGCGCAAGAGCGCCTAGTGATAAAGAGAGGTCGTGGGCATAGGAATGGGACTTCACGGAGTGTGGAAAATAGCGGCGAACAGGAGTAAAGAGGATAGCGGAAACGTACAGCCCGAAAGGGACAGGCAGAGCTAGTGGATGTGATAGAGAGGGTGACATAAATAAAGTTAATTGCAAGAGCGAATCAGGAAAAAATATATATATACATAAGGAACAAGGTCTATAAAAAAAACAACATCATTGTAATGACAGAAAAGTAACTGTGGGAACAAACAAGAATGAGAGAAAAATTAATCATAAATCACAGGCATGAGAGAGATAAAGTGCAAGGCACGTAATGATGAGCAATGTTCATAAGAGACAGCTAAGTTCTATCCTGTCATTTAATCCCTTCGGTTGAAGTGCTTGTAAAAGGTATATCCAATAAAGTTCACGTTGCAATAGATGTTTGCTGTTGTCTTTGTGAGGTAGTTTGTTTACCACTTCTAGGATTAAAAAACGAATTTGGCTAGGATTATGGGATTGTGCAACAAAGTGTGCAGCTATACATGACTTCAAGTTCTTGGTACAAATGTTACTGTGATGCTCAGTGAGGCTCGTTTTGATTTTACGTTCCGTTTTTCCCACATATGGGAGGCCACACGGGCATTTTAGCATGTATACAACGTTTGTAGAATCACAAGTCGCATTTACTTGAAGGTGAATAGGAGTGCCTTTGGTAGGGTGACAAAGAATGTTTCCAGGTATAATGCTGCTGCAATGTCCGCAATTGTGGCATGGTATAGTTCCTTTGAAAACCACCGAGGTGGACAGTGTGGGTTGTTTTAAAAGAGTTTGTATGTTTTTGGAACGTTGATATGCAAAAATAGGCAGTTTATCGAAAATTTATTGAAGTCTGTTTCCAATTGTAGCATTGGCCAATGTTTGCGAATTACCTCCTTGATTTTCTTAGATTGAGTAGAAAATTTGGATACGGAGACAAGACGGTTATCATCTTCCTGGAAAATATTTTTTGGTTTTAGTAGGTCTTCTCTTTTGCGAGACAGAGTTCGTTGTTCTGCAGTTTTCGTGACTTTGGTCGGGTAACCCCGTTGCTGAAATGTTAGTAGTGTTTCTGGTGTCACTGCTTGTTCTGGATTTTGACGGTTGGTCCGATGTTTTGGTTCCTTGTTGGGGACCTTAATGTCTAGGTCTACCTCTAAATGGACCTGTTCGTGATGGTTCTTCCGACGAAGTCGAATTCCCTTCTGTTGATCTATTTGTCTGGCTGCGATTTTGTCTCCTTGCTGCGTATATCTCAGCCCAATTGTACACAAGCAGTGACTCCAGAAACACTACTAACATTACTACAGATACGGATTATTTTTTAGGGCTAGGCCCAACACCCATCGTAGACCCAGGAGGTCCCGAAGGAAACACCACCTCACTACCCCCAGCCAAATCGACCAGGAGCCACAGAATTTGATTATAAATATTTCTCAAACTCCTTTGGCAATGTCACAACAAAAAGTTCTTCAAAAGGGGATGAACTTTGTACCAACACACCGAACTAATGAATTGAATACCACCATATCGTTCTTTAAATTCATGAGAACATTACGACTAAGACATTTTTTCACTAATCTATGTGTACCTGCTAACAATCAAGAAGAAGGCACACTCATGGGCTTACGTCCAAAGAGTACCTTTTCCCCGCCTACAAGCCATAAAGTGCTGGATAGCTTTGAAACCGTTGTCCAACAAGAACTACATGGGATTTTTTCATCTACCATATCACATAGATCTAACTTGTCTAACAATGAACGCCAAGCTTTGAGACAGCTTGCCAGTAACACGGATTTGAAAATCATCAAAGCAGACAAAGGTGGCGCCATAGTAGCCTTAAACACCAGCTATTATGTTGAAAATTTGGATGCTCACCTAAACAACCAAGACCTTTACATGACACTAAATCTGGACCCTACCAATGATTTCAAAGCCATTTTGGTTACCATAGTCAACAATGCAGTCCTTGCCAGTACCATCCCAGAAAGAGACAATTTCTTATCAAAGAATATCCACAGACTCCGTACACATACCTAATGCCTAAAATTCACAAACACTCCACAAAACCTCCATTCAGACTGATCGTCAGTACTTGTGGCTCGATCCATGAACCTACTGGACGATACATCGATAAACATCTTCAAGCAAGTGTCAAATCCATGTCCACATACATCCAAGATACCACTGACTTTCTGACAAAACTCCAAAAAATCAACATCCCTCCAGATCAATCCATCATTCTAACTACCATAGATGTCAGTTCATTGTACACTTCGATCCCACACAACCTGGGCCTTGAAGCTTTAGAATCTGCTTTGGTAAAAACCAATAAACCCACTGATCTACAGATCTTCATCCTGGAACTCATGCAGTTTACCCTTCACCATAGCTACTTCAAATCTTCAAATAACCAACATTACCAGCAGTTGTCTGGAGTAGCCATGGGCAATTGTGCTGCTCCAGCCTACGCTAATTTGTTCATGTATCACTTTGAAAACCAACATATTCTGAAACACCAAAACTGGGAACCATTCCTTTGTTCGTACCACCGGTACATTGATGATATTTTTCTAGTTTGGAAGGGTAACGAAACACAGTTGAACAGTGCCATTGAAACTCTTAACTCTATCAACGACCGCATTCAATTTACTCATACCTCCAGCAGAACTGAAATATCGTTTTTAGATGTTCAAATCAAACTTATCAACAATCAATTTGTCACATCCATATACACCAAAGAAACAGATCGCAACAATTACCTACATTACCAAAGCTTCCACCAACCAAGTTTGAAACGCCATTTACCCTACTCACAACTCTTACGTGCCAAAAGAATTGCATCAACCACCGAACTATACACCAAAGACAGTCAAAAAATCATACCAAATTTCAGCAACGGGGTTACCCAACCAAAGTCACGAAAACTGCAGAACAACGAACACTGTCTCGCAAAAGAGAAGACCTACTAAAACCAAAAAATATTTGCCAGGAAGATGATAACCGTCTTGTCTTCGTATCCAAATTTTCTACTCAATCTAAGAAAATCAAGGAGGTAATTCGCAAACATTGGCCAATGCTACAATTGGAAACAGACTTCAATAAAATTTTCGATAAACTGCCTATTTTTGCATATCAACGTTCCAAAAACATACAAACTCTTTTAAAACAACCAACACTGTCCACCTCAGTGGTTTTCAAAGGAACTATACCATGCCACAATTGCGGACATTGCAGCAGCATTATACCTGGAAACATTCTTTGTCACCCTACCAAAGGCACTCCTATTCACCTTCAAGTAAATGCGACTTGTGATTCTACAAACTTTGTATACATGCTAAAATGCCCGTGTGGCCTCCCATATGTGGGAAAAACGGAACGTAAAATCAAAACGAGACTCACTAAGCATCGCAGTAACATTCGTACCAAGAACTTGAAGTCATGTATAGCCGCACACTTTGTTGCACAATCCCATAATCCTAGCCAAATTCGTTTTTTAATCCTAGAAGTGGTAAACAAACTACCTCACAAAGACAACAGCAAACATCTATTGCAACGTGAACTTTATTGGATATAACTTTTACAAGCACTTCAACCGAAGGGATTAAATGACAAGATAGAACTTAGCTGTCACTTATGAACATTGCTCATCATTACGTGCCTTGCACTTTATCTCTCTCATGCCTGTGATCTATGATTAATTTTTCTCTCATTCTTGTTTGTTCCCACAGTTACTTTTCTGTCATTACATTGATGTCGTATTTTTTATAGACCTTGTAGCTAATGTATATATATATTTTTTCCTGATTCGCTCTTGCAATTAACTTTATTCATGTCACCCTCTCTATCACATCCACTAGCTCTGCCTGTCCCTTTCGGGCTGTACGTTTCCACTATCCTCTTTACTCCTGTTCGCCGCTATTTTCCACACTCCGTGAAGTCCCATTTCTATGCCCACGACCTCTCTTCATCACTAGGGGCTCTTGTGCATACTCGGCATCTTCCGGGTCGCCGCCTGGTTACACCGGACCGATTACACTCTGCACCATATCCCATTCACCTCGGTGACGGGTAAGCCGCTTTACTATTTTATTTATTTCAGGGTTTCAATTCACTGTTTGCACGAGTACGTCAGCTTGTTCTTTTTAATCATCTTCTATCACGATTACTTAGCTTTCCGCTTCGTAAACTTTTTCACGTGCTTTCGAAATCTTAATGCGCCTTTTCGAATACGGGGACCTTTGGGTGTCTAAACCTCGCCTTATTCACTTCCTATACCCACACACTCCTCACATAAGGGTGCAGCTTTATCTGTACATTCTACTTGATTTTCATTTTTACCTATTTTCCATTATGACATTCTGTGCTCCTACATACCGGCGTTCTATATCGTGTTTTGTTATCTATTTCTTGTAGAAATACATTCCAGCTGAAGAAGTGCTGTGGAGCACGAAATGCATCGGGGCTCTAACTTATAATGTCGTTATGAGAAAAAGGATGTATTTGATTGACATGAATTCGTCCATGTTCAAGTTCAACTAACATATGAAGCTAATATGTTAAAATTACCTCTCGTAAGACTTTCCAATATTGACTGTATCTTGCACCTTTTCGGAACCAGAAGGTGATCTCCCTGAGCACCTATAAAATTACTAATATCTTCACCATTAGACTCATAATTTTACTTTGGAGTGCAGCGGTTGCCTCATCAGTTTCCTAGAATAATTTGCCCATAAGTCTTCACGTGAAAAATTTCTCATTTTCGGGATCTCTTCTATACATTTGTCCCACATTGACCTTCCTGCTGCAAAAACAAAGTTACAAGGTGGAAAATGTGTCAGTGAAAGAGAATCAACTTTGTCTACATAGGCGTGATATTGCCTCAATAATAAACGCATACACAGAAAAGATACATGAAGATTTCCATGTATTCTGGCTCTATAATGCCAAGGAGTTGTTCAGGTTTGTAATAAACTACAAATCCAAGTGTAGGGCAGTATCTATGTGCCACCAAAGCCCTGAGATAGCCGAAAAGTACCATAACATACGTGTAAATCATTAAACATTATTTAATTACAAAGATTTGTATTTCAGGTTTGCGACTGGTTAAAAATCAATTACGTAAAGGAACTACTGTCCTTGAATTATAACCCTTAAATCACACTATATTTGTGTTTGAGTGCAATTCATCTGAACAATATATCATTTGTGATAGGCATAATTGATCCCTTGATCAGGCATTGGAAGGCATAAGAGAAACCACCGCGGGGTGCCTTTGCTAAAACTTTGCGCTTCATTTGCATCCCAAAAGTGACGCCACAACATTATAAAGTGTTGTATTGAGATTTACTTTCCAATAATTTGTTTAAAGTAATGCAAAGCTAAACACTACTTTCTGCTACTTTGTATCAAGGAGGTGTGCCTTGGGGGGTACATGATAACTCTCATGCAACCACACATGGATTTTATTCAAATCTCTATCCACCAATATTTGTAAATAGGAAACATAGCAAAAAACGTTTAGCTTCCTCATAGCAAGCATAACAGGGGAGTAAGTTCGAAAAGATTGCACACTTTTCCCACTTTGCATGTGTGCTGCTGTACATTACACATACAAAGTGGGAAATGTGTTAACTATGTCAAACCATAGTTTTCATACTAAAAAGATACCCTTCCAGTACAAAACCTATGCTTGACAGAGCACACACTCCCTTGCATTTAGTGGAAAAGTATGAGTGTTAGCTCATGGCAGCGCAAAGTGTGCCAGCACTGAGGGAGAGAAAAACAGAGCCATAAATTATTAGATATGGCCCTGTTTTTCTCACTCCCTTTAACACAATGCATCACAGCAATGTTGGTTACTGTACTGAATGACTGTTGGCAGTGTTGAAGCTGGGATTTTAATCTAGATTTTCTTACCCATCTCTAGAATCCCAAACCCGGTCGATTGAACCTTTTTCCCTGTTCTAGAAGTATAAAGAAAGATCTTGCATTGATGACTTTAAACCGCTTCCAAATAAATCCAAATGAACTCAAAGGACCACTGACTACCACTGAAAATGTTAAAGATTTATTACAAAGCGAAAAATAGTTGAACATACAAACATCTCAATAAAAGGTTCAAAAAATAAACTGGCACTAATACAAACACGCAAGATTCTTAAACGACTCAGGATAAAAAGCAAGGTTAATTCGAGTAACATCAAGCAAAAAAGAACAGTCCCAGCTTGAAGTCTGGACTGCATTTACAAAAAGTAAAAAGAAAACAATTAGTCTGTCCCTGCGCTATTCTAAGGTGTCATCCCTACATAACATTCGCATCAGACAAGAATGAAGGTGTCAGCGGTGAAGACTTCCAAAGAAGTACCGTCACTTCTGGCTAAACCAATAATCTACCATTGAGCTTGTTCTAAGATGCTCCTTCTAAACCTCACTCTACCTAAGTTCCCAAGACCTCTCTCTACAACTTACTACTTCCTGCTCCGTCAATACCCTCTCAAAATCTTTCCACCCTCGGGTGCTGTCTCTAATACAAAACCCCAAAATCAATCGACACGCACAGAGGTACGCATGGCACCTTTCCATCCAACGTCCGTTGATATGTCCTTGGGTCCAAGGCACCTTCTCGCTAAATGTTGCACTCCCAAATTCCTTGGCAGCTTTTCCTCCATCTGCACCTACTATCCTAATTCCTAAACAATGGACTCTTCTCCTAACGAGCCTTGTGGCCTTGCACCTGCAAGCTGAAATACATGGGAACATTTCTGCAACCATTCGAAGCTACAATTTCATATTTTACTGAGGACAGCTTTTCCCAAGGAGTAAATAATTTCTTCTCGAGTAAGGCTAACAAAGAAAAACTATAGTTAGGCCTCTACGGCTTCAGCATATCTCAGGCCTTTGCACTTTTAAATGCATTTCTAACACAGCACAACATTGCATTTTACTATTATAACATGTTAATTCTACTTTTAATGTGAGCTCTAGCTTCCATTTTAAAAGCCTGTATTAATTAATTCAGTATTAAACACATATTTCAAAGCATTTCATTAGCAATACAACATTTCTCATGTGGTTACATTCCTGCATTAGGCAACACTGCATTTCGATTAAGCCCATTAGTCTCTGATTAATAAACACATATATCATGCTGTTTCTCAGCCTAACGGTAAATGGCTATACTACATTAGTAGGTCCTCTAAATATGTGGGTGCTGACTACTTGGGACTATAGTGCACCCCTACAAATTTTTAAATAAAATGGCACTCTCTCAGCAGCTTCATACAATCAAGATACCTGTAACAGTGGTGCGTACATATGAGGCCTATTTTGGCAACAAAACATTTAGGCAAAATAGTCTTGAAAATTCGATGAAGTATCAGTGTAGTTGGCATGCAAGGTGGCCTTTATTGCCTTAATGGCAGTGCCATTTAATTTCACTTTTCCATGTTTTAGAGAATTTGCCAAATTCATATCTGCACTATTTAGATTGCAAATAATTTCACTTTTCCTTTATATAATTTTCAAATTCATATCTGCATTACTCAGCTTCTATAAACTTTTACATTTTTGCGTTCATATGTATTTTACTAATCTAAAAAAAAAAATACTTTGCAATTTAAGAACAAGAACGTGTTAAGAATATTTTAAGAGACATTTGTACATGTTTAGCATCTCTAATTATGCATTTGTAATTTGGAATAATGGATATAAAAGGCAAAGGACTGAAACAAATTGGTTAAACTAAAATTACAAGTGAAAAGAATAAGTGTGCCTACAAAAAGTAAAATCTGTAACAATATACATTGTTCCAAAATCATATAATGAAAGATCAACCATATTAAAGGTGTTTCAGAGAGCCATTTTCAATTTTGCAATGCCAGCAACGTTGGTTATTAATTAACTTGCCTTTAAATAATTTATATAAACCTTTATTTAGTACACATAATTTAGACTGATATGGAGCCACAGAAAGCCAGCCTGAGACACTGCAAATCCGTGTTTTAATTGATCAGAAAAGAGAACAGCTGAAAGGTCTTTTTTTATAGAATAGTCCAAGGTATCTTATTGGTAGTGTTGATGTTGATAAAAACTTTAGATGCTTAGCGACAAGATTTGTGACAAACAATTAAATATAATTCTGTATCAGGAATTTTAGTCACTGGTTCGGAATTTCCTAATCACTTGCAAATATATATTTCTAATATTAATATAGTATTTTTAGTTTGCAAATTAGAAAAACAAATAAGTAAATTTCTTGGCATATACTATGCTAGATAACCATGCACCAAAGGGATATCATGTAATGTGGAAAATCCCAATGGCCAAGAGAGTCAAACTCTTGTCACTCTGACTATTGGAGATACGTTACTTAACTTCTTATTGGAGATTGATAAGATAGCCAGTAAGGGGAAGGGTTTGGTCAATTTTTTATTCATTGACCCCCAATTAGATGTTATTGTGAGATCACAGTCCTGAAACCATATAAGCAGCCAAGTCTAATAAAAAAAAAATGGTTCTTACGAAAATCAACCATTTATCTTGTCATTTTTTAGTTTTCTAGATCTAGGAGTTGTATTATTCCAACTAAATGAACATATTATTCCTTCCATATTAGAGAAACAGTTGGTAGAAAATTGTAAAGGAAAATAGAGAAGATACAATATTTTCAGAACAATAAACATGTTCACTGCTATGATTCTGCACCACCTAAGCTACTGCAGCATGGGAATCTTCCCTTAAGCACTCCTCGTTACTGCTAGAACGCCGCTCAGGCACGCTCTCCGCAAAAACTGAAACTTGGTTAACTATTTAAAATTATGTGTGAATTGAATTACAAATTTACCTCTCTTTTTAAAATTGTACGTGGCGCACAGGGCGGCTACTCTGACACCCCAGCTGATCCCCCTCAGACCTGCGTCAGAGCCAATCACGCTGGTTAGGGGCGGAACTAGGGGTGGGGCCAGGAGATTTATGCAGCACCCAACGCGGAAGCACTCCGAAGGTGCGCGAAAGGCAAGCTCGTCTGCGCCCGTCGGGACCAGGGGCCAGCCACTATGCTTGTCCCCTCACCTACTCCCCTGAGTCTCTCAAGAAACTGCATGCAACCCACTTTAGCCTCCCCTGTGAAATAGGTAGCCTTACCACTAAGATGGAAATATACACATTGAACGCAGCACTTTCCCGGAAATACGAAGACTACCTAACTTAGTCACACAGCCCCACCAAAGGCAGATCCAATCCAGCACCCCCCCACTAATCATTTTTTACCTCAACACCCATTCCCTGGTCGAACACCAAAAAGACATCTTCCTTCTACTAGACACGGACAAACCTGATATGTTGTTACTGACTGAAACCTGGCTGACTACAGACTCTTCCCCCGATATTCTGGCAGCGCTACCCCCAGACTATTACATCATTCATACTGACCGTCCCCCGGGAAATCAGGAGGGGGGTCACAGCAATTATACACACCGAATTTAAATTCAACGCCTTGACATGTCTCAACCTCTCTGAGTCGGAGAACCTTGTAATCAAATTGGAATCTACTGACGACATTTGTGCATTAGTCTATAGGCCACCGCACCATATGCCATAATTTCCCCTATCTTTGAGTGAACAGATCGCCAATCTTGTTATCGACCACGCTAAAATTCTTCTTGTGGGCGACCTCAACTACTGGTTCAACGACCCTCATGAAGGCTCCCACTCTTCTGAATTGACCGATCTCCTTACCAATCTGAAACTTTCTCAATGGGTCTCCTCGCTTACCCATCAAAAAGGGCACATTCTCGATCAAATATGGTCCAACAATCTGTCAATAACGACCCCCACTATGTCCCCTTGTATATGGTCCGACCATTATTTAATTAAATTTATGTTCATTTTCACCACTACCAGGAAAACTTTGACGGTCACTGGCGGACTAGCTAGGAAATGGAACGCCTTAGATAGGAAGGAATTCCTTGATACGCTGACTAGAACTGCCCCCCCACCTCACCCAGATGTCAATGTATCTGAAGCTAATCTCTCTAGCTGGCTGATCGCTGCTAGTAACACGCATGCCCCTCTTAAAAAAGTTAAACTCGCCCACCGCTCAGATGCCCAGAGATGGTTCTCTTCCGAACTCAAATCCCACAAACTGACCGTCTGCCAACTAGAACGGCAGTGGCAGCGTAAATACTCCCCAGAACTGAAGCATCAGTTTATAACAGCAAAGATTACATGAAGTCCATCCTTCTGGCCAAATCTACCCAC
Source organism: Lissotriton vulgaris (assembly GCF_964263255.1). Classification (NCBI taxonomy): domain Eukaryota; kingdom Metazoa; phylum Chordata; class Amphibia; order Caudata; family Salamandridae; genus Lissotriton; species Lissotriton vulgaris. Next base: position 318,267,363 of record NC_141697.1, on the reverse strand, counting down.
TTTTCCTCAAGCATTCTTACTTCGAATAATAGCTCCAAGGAGATCTTCTCCATCATGAACTAACTGTCCAACCCAGCCAGAGTCCTCCCCAAGGCTATCCCCACGCAAGCTTTGTGCGACTCACTCAATAGCTATTTTATTGACAAAATCTCGACCATCAAGGATAGCATCCCTAAACATTCCAACACTATTCCCCACACGACCTACAAAAACAAACTCACAATTAACAGTTTTCCGACAATTAGCTCAGAAACCTTTTTGGAGCTCCTAGTCAAAGTCAAGCCAGTAGCCCCCACTGACTGTTGCCCTCCTCATATACTAAAAAACTGCCTCTCCGCCCTCCCAGATCCTGCCCTTACCCTCCTCAATGACTCTCTTGCGTCCGGCCATGTCCCTACTGCCTTCAAAGAGGCCACAGTGGTGCCTCTATTGAAAAAACCTGGAGCCGATCCCTCCTGCATGTCTAAATACCGCCCTATCTCCTTACTACCCTTTTTAGCGAAAGTTTTAAAGGCAAACGTCTCTCTAGATGTCTCTCTAACTTTTTGGAAGAGTCTAACTATCTAGAGCCACATCAGGTGGGTTTTCGGCCTGTCTACTCAACAGAAGCAGTTATCTTAGCTGTACTGGACACCCTCCATGAGGGCGCAGACCGTGGCTCCACTCAGGCTCTGATACTCTTGGACCTCTCCGTGCTCACTAAGCCACTGGAGTCAAGCTATCCTGGCTGAAGACGGCTGATAGCCAGAAACCAGTCCTAGGATCCTTGATTCCGGTCCAGGGAAGACATGCTTGGCAATTCCGGCTGGACTGTTCCCATGAGGCACAGGGTCAAGACTGATTTACATATGGCCATATCTGAACTGGGGTGGCTTGGTGAGCAACAAAATGATGGATTAAACCCAGATCTGTGACTGGGGGTGAAGGTTTTGCCATTGTGCAACATTCCGTCCATCATCTTGTGTGTTTTTCTGTTCACCCTATGTGGGAAGGGTATGTCCAGACGTGGGTCCCATGCTCACTAGGCCACTGGAGTCAAGCTATCCTGACTGAAGACGGCTGATAGCCAGAAACCGGTCCTAGGATGCTTTATTCCGGTCCAGGGAAGACATGGCTTGGCAATTCGGGCTGTACTGTTCCCATGAGGCACAGGGTCAAAACTGATTTGCATATGGCCATGTCCAAACTGGGGTGGCTTGGTGAGCAAAATAACGATGGATTAAACCCAGATCTGTGACTGGGGGTGAATGTTTTGCCATTGTGCAACATTCCTTCCATCATCTTGTATGTTTTGCTGTTCACCCTATGTGGGAAGGGTATGCCCAGACGTGGGTCCCTTGCTCACTAAGCCACTGGAGTCAAGCTATCCTGGCTGAAGACAGCTGATAGCCAGAAACCGGTCCTAGGATGCTTGATTCCGGTCCAGGAAAGACATGGCTTGGCAGTTCGGGCTGGACTGTTCCCATGAGGCACAGGGTCAAGACTGATTTGCATATGGCCATGTCTGAACTGGGGTGGCTTGGTGAGCAAAATAACAATGGATTAAACCCAGATCTGTGACTGGGGGTGAATGTTTTGCCATTGTGCAACATTCCTTCCATCATCTTGTGTGTTTCTCTACCTGCAAAAGCGGCTCCAACTGGTCCAGAATCATGTGGCCAAACTGATACTACGACAACCCAGATGGCAACCAGCCTCCCCTCTACTGAAGAAACTACACTGGCTCCCTATCCCCCAATGCTGCATCTTCAAAACTGGCTGTCCGATTTTTAAATCCCTGCTCGGCAAAAGCCCAAATTCATCAATAATTTGATACTCAGGCGCATTCCCTCCCGCAACCTTTGCTTGGCCCACCTCTCACTTCTCTACACCACGACTTTCAGGCGGAAGCGCCTTGTTGGTTGCAGATTTGCTGTTCTCGCCTCAGGATTTGGAACTCCTTGCCCTTGGAGATCCGAGTCTGCTCAGATCTCCTAAAATTCTGAAAATCTCTTAAAACCTGGTTGTTTGAGCAAGCCTACATCTGAAGTTCTCCCAGGTAACGTTTATGCTTCTTTCCTACAGCACCATGAAACCGCCCGGTGTACGTGCGCTCTACAAGAAATTTTTAACATTACCATTAACATAAGGAGTAGAAAATGCCATTCACTTATGTTTTCTTTAATTGCTATTGATATAATTGCACAATGTTTGTCAACAGTTTTCTAAAGAGATTTGGAAAAATGAATACCCTAGATATCATAGCATATTAGGACACTAAAGAGTTCCAATAAGATGTAGCATGTCTGCAGTACTTGAAACATTTAGGGCCCGATTACTATGTGGTTTGGAAGGCTTCCTATGGCATTTGCTCCGTCCGAATCGGATCGGGAATGTATCTTTCCAACCGAGGGCCCAATTCTGATCCTGTTAGGAAAGTCCTCCGAATGACTCGGTTCCAGAGTGCTTTCCAAGGGAATCGTGCTCAAAGAGTCTGTGCGACCGATTCCGATGCATCAGTATAGTGATGGACTTGGTTCGCTCGGACTCCCATTGAACTCTATGGGAGCCTTTGTACTGAACACATACACAGGCTCCCATTGCAAAAAAGGGTGGGTGGGTAAAAGCGTGCACCCTGTGGTAGACACTCCATGGTGCCCGACACACTGTGCATGCTTGGATCAGGGGGGACCCACGAGATACCCCTGCAACCGATTCAGAGGGCACCGAGTGAATGGGGGGGCATGCAATGTCCCCCCAAAGTCGTATTCCCAAAGCCTGTTAGTCTCCCAAAACCAAGTCGGTAGGACTTTAAGAATCGGGCATCGTACTCGCTCGCTCGGAAGCCAGCACCATTGCATGGCAAGAATTGGTTCCAAACGACTCGAACTGACAGGATCAGGTTAGGAAACCATTCGGTCTTTGCATTGTACTTGGTCGTTCGGAATGGGGGACGATTCGATCTGAAACATAGGCTCCGAATCGGATTTGCTCATTCTGGAACCTGTCTTGAGGCCTTCATAACAGGATCGGAATCGGGGCCCGAATCGAAAAGGCTTGCGAACGACCAATTATGATGCTAGTTAGGCTCGGAATATCCTAATCTGGACACAATGACATTCGAAATGACCGAGCCAAATGGAACAGACTTGTATGTCCCTACGGGCAGCTTTTCTGAACAACCCATTATGATGCTGGATTCAGACAGCCTTTCCCAATCGTGCTGTCTGACTCGAATCAGCAGTCAGAATCAGACTTTGGGGGTCTGTAGCAGGTCCTCAGCACCCAGAGCCTTCCCAATCAGGCTTGTGGGGGTACCCTTAGGTCCCCCCTTACCAGCCATGCATAGTGTGGAAGGCCCCAGGGGGTTTCCACCACAGGATGCCCGATTTTCCCCAACCACTCCTTTCTTCAATGAGAGCCTATGCATTCGGTCAGAACATAGGCTCCCATTGAAGTGAATGGGAGTCCGACCAAATCATATTTGGAAGCATCTGGATGCATCGTAATTGGTCAGTGAGACTCTCCCGAGCCGAGTCGGTCGGAAACCATTCCCAAACCGATTTGGTCAGAATGATTTCCAAATTGCATCGTACTCGGGCCCAAAGTGAAAAAAACTGTTTATTTTATATTTAAAGTATATCCAGAAACCGTGGCAAAACCTTTTAAATTGTAAAATATATGTGGTGCAGTATTGGACAGTTCCTCAATAAATAGTAAAATATCACCCATAAATGTAAACTTTTAGCTGATATCATTAGATTAAATAAACAATCTTTCAAATCTCACAATTTGTTTTTCTAAAACAGTGGAATTGAAAAGATTATTTTTGTGAGACATTGTAGAAATTGAAGCACCTCTCAAAATAAGTCTTCAAGTCAACCTGAATTATTTTAGAAGTATCTAAAGTCTTACTGTGTGCAAAGTAATCATTAAAAGCCATTTACAACTTACTTCTATGAACATCATTTAAACTGACTTCTGTATTCATTCTCAATCTCAGAATTGAAAACAGAAATCACGTAATTAAAAAAATAGTTAAACCAAATAATGGTCAAAGATGTCAATGTGCTTATGTCTGGGGTCGGGTATTAAGTAGCATACATTTCTTGATCACAAAGATTGACAAATGTAGAGCGTGAAAGATTAGAGCTGGAATATAAAGCAACGTTTTTCATGTTGCATGTTTTAGATTTCAGTGATTAATAATTTTTGTGTTTTTTCAAAACGTTGTTAGGATATCAAAAGACTTAAATGCTACAGAAGATATTCTGCCTAGTAATGGATCCCTATTGAGATGGAAATCACTACACATAATAATGGAAATATTTGCTTGATGATGTCTCTCCAAAAAGTAGTCATTAGTCGTTAGGCCACATATGCTAAGAAGGTCAAAGTTAAGTATATAATTTCAAATTTTAACATAGACAAATCTACCTTCCGAGTCACCAAGCTGATTTGTTCAACATATTTCAGTACTATAGCTTACGAGGAGGAAAGATGCCTACCCAACCTTTAATCAGAGTAGAAAAAACATTGTCATTATTATATGTTTCAATGTAAGACAGGTTTTCATAACACGATTGTGTAAACCCTTAACAATGCAATGTTAAGATTTTAGGAATTAGGCATGACACAAGAACACATCTTAAATAAAAAGTATAAAGTAAAAACGTTGGAAAATTACTGACCGGATAAGCAACCCACCCCCCAAAAATGTCTAAAACAAATAACATAAGCAAATGTTTCAGAAAGGGAGCCACAGAAATAGAAATAACTAGAGATCCCAAATAACCACTACAGGTATACAAACATAAGATGTGATTAGGTTTTAAAGAGAGGAATGGGCATAAAAGAAGAAAGTCACATCTATTACACCAAAAGAGCGTGAAACCAACATCCCAACAAAAGAACTCTTCTTATAATAGTGTAGATAATAGTTATTAGTGTCATTAGCTTAAGCCTAAGAAACAGCAAACTTTACATTGTATTAAACCATGAGCAGCTATCCAAAATCTATTAGAAGTTCCAACAGTAGAATGAAAATGTAATCATCATTCATTGTTTTCTTGAGAATCCAATAAAATAGGAGCATTTTCATCTAAATAAGCAATGAAACCAGCTGGAGAGGTAAATAACTTAGGACCTGATTGCAAATACTGTCTGCTTACCTGTCAGCAGCCAAGAAGGTCCCTCCATCAACCATTTGTAACCCTTGCTGCTTTTTTCTTGCACCTTTGATGGTGGAACACCGTAAACATGATGGCAGAAGCAAGAAAAAAACAATACTCCGTCTGCCGTGTTTAGAGTATAATTTTCTTAGCCGGAAAAACGGTGGTTCATCCTCCACACCTGTGTTGGAGCAAGAAGAGAATAAAAAGCTAAGCCCTCCTTACAACAACCACAAAACCTACTCTTTCAGCATTTCCCTGCTACTCCAAGCCCTGGTACTCAATCTGGCAGTAGTCTATGAAGAAGAATAAAACAATGCACAACAAATAGAAGGTACGTACACCATTTTGAATGATTTCAAATGTGCTATGATATCTGTTTATGGTACTAAAAGAAAGGTTATGTCCATCAAACCATATCTAATAGCAATATACCCTATCCCCCTGTCTGGCCAGATATTCCACACCACATATGATCACCTAATAAAGTTTAACTGCCTCAACCACACCCCAAGTCTATAAATAAATGCACATTTTTGGTAAAGTACACAGGCAGATTAACACAATCATAACACTTTATGTCTAAGCTAAGTGTATGCTTATAACATTTTCAAATTGGAGTGCTTTAACTAAATTACACACCTATTCTGAGCTTAGCATTCATTCCACTTTATCTACTTACCACATACCACAATCGTATGATCCAACAATGCACCCCGAATACATATTTCCACTACCCAAGTTTTGATTTGTTACACCTCCAAATCTTGCACACACACACACATGGCAGCCTTTGCACTCATACACTTAATTTGGGTGTAAGCATTCCTAATGTTTAGTATGGTCTAAATTTTATTACCAAATGAATAAAGTTAAGTGTTGCCACACTCTCTCCTACTATGAATTCCACACACACTTGGCCCTCACAAAAACAATCACACTTCCTTTAACACACATGGAAATGGAATGACCAAAATCTCCTACAACACAACTAAAGGGAAACCCCAAGACTTGGTAATGGAAGTTTATGGCTAACATAAACAAACTAATGCAAACAAACTAATGCATTATGTTATGTTATGTTATGTTATGTTATGTTATGTTATGTTATGTTATGTTATGTTATGTTATGTTATGTTATGTTATGATATGGTATGGTATGGTATGGTATGGTATGGTATGGTATGGTATGGTATGTTATTAAATCAGCTTGTGGGCAAAAGATCCTTCTAGCCCAGCAAAAACTCAGCCCACTAGACTGGTGCTCAATAAAATCGATATATATTAAAAACCTTCTACTGGTTATGTAGGGAGCACGTTAGTACCAATAATATCACTGATTAACACTTCAAAATCCAGTATGTGATATGTCATTCACATTTCTTCCATATGTATTATCACTAGAAATAATATGAATCCAAGAATCACTTGCTTACAATTACATAATGTTTCCGTGATAGATTCACAATTATTCCATTTCTGCAACATAGAATTTTCAGCCTAATACGACAAATGACTTGTTCCTACAACATGATACTTTCAGCCAACATGTGTTTCGCAGCCTTGAATGCCGCTTCTTCAGAGCTGAAAATGAAGAATAAAGAAAAAATATTCTTACATTGTGTTACGTTTATTACTTATACAGAATATCATACTATACACATTATAAGAAAAGACAATTTATTATTCATGTAAGGTGTCGTACTATACACATTATAAGAAAGGACAATAAGTTTCCCTGCTTTGTAATGATATTTCAGATCCACGTTTGTGTTTTCATCCTGTATCATTTAATGTACATTATAAGAAAGACAATAGGCCTGATTTACAAAGGTAATCTGAGAGAAAAGTCTAACTATATGACTTTTGGTATTCACAGAGGTCATTTACGAGTTGCATCTTTACATCTGCAGTCAGGCTGAAATCTCCGCAGTTAGGGCGGAATCTCCGCACTCAGGCAGAATTCTCAGCAGTCGTGGCGTAATCTCTGAAGTTGGGGCTGGTTCTCCAACTTGTGCTGGATGGACAGTGCTTACCATCCCCCGCACCACCTGAAAAACTGCAGCCCAAAAGCCAATCCAAGCCCTGCCGCAAACATAAAAGCAGAGCTAACATATGCAAACCCTTTCAGAACTTTCCACATGTTGCTGAATGTGTTTGTTGCTCTGTGCCAAGAAGATTTGAGAAGGGGGAGGAGGAAAGTAGAGAGAATTTTTAGACAAAGGATAAGCCTACTTGGGAGGTCGTGCCAAGATGTCAGGGCCAGATACTGTTTCCTCCCAGATGTCATCTTGGAGATGGTTTGTGAGTGGGAGCAGGAACTTGACTCTCTAACCTGTCACTCCCATGCCATCCCTGCCAATTTCAAGATCCTTGCTTCTCTCCATTTATTTGCTTCAGGGTTGTTCCAAAGGGTCTCTAGTGACCTTGTGGGTATCTCACATGCAAGATAGTTCCAATGCTTGCATCAGGTACTGAGCTGCATAAATAGGAGGGCCTATCTCCAAATAAAAATGCTCCAAACACTGGCCAGCAGGCAAAGGGTAGCTAGGGATTTCTTCCTCATTTCCTGCTTCCCGCGTGTGCGATTTATTGTAGTCATGTTGCTCTTCAGCCACCTCACAGAATTGCACACATCTTCTGCAACCATCACCAATGAAACGCCAATAATGTGCTGGGTGTCTGTGATGCCAGTGGCAAATTCATTGAAATTCATGCAGTGTTTCCAGGCAGTACTTATGACAGCTACGCATTCTGCAGGTCACATCTTGCCCGGCGGATGGCAAAGGGAGAATTTGGCAACATGTGCCTACTGGGTAACTACCAAGCATAAAACATGTGTGAAATGGTTAAACGTCATTTATAAATGCCACCTAACATAATCAACCATTTTACAACAATATTTATCATGCCACACACACCCCCTCAGCCGACACTGCATGTACCAAAGTATAGATCATGTACTGTACAATTTGTACAAAAACAAGAGGAGCCTGTAATCAAGTTCCCTAATTTCCCTCCTCAGGTGATGCTGGGAATGCACACTTCCCTCAGCTCCTCACACCATACAGACATGCAGACACTGTACCTGAGCATTGGTACAATAGAAATGATTGGGATAGATGCACTGCGTGTTTTGTTGTAATGCTCAGAGAAATGTTTAACTCCTGTTTATTGGTGCTCCTAAAGGTGACGTCAAGGGTCCGACGGCGTCCTAGAACATTGGATAGAAGTGAAACTAGAGGACCTCTAGTTTCATCCCTTTGGGGCACACATTTTTGTTGTCTTTCCTGTTAGAAAAAGACTTCCACTCCGGCATTTACTACAAATCAGCATTGTAATTGTTACCATATTATTTCCACAGTGTCGATTCCCTGATGAAGGGCATAACAATAATGCCCGAAATGCATTGGATATTTTGAAATGACATTGCCTGAAGTCTATGAAGTTAAAACTCATATGAGAATGAAATGATATTGAAAAGTAGAATCGAAATCCAAATTAATTAAAAAGACACTTATGAACTACCAAATAACGGAGTGGAAGTCTTTTTCTAACAAGAAAGACAACAAAAATGTGTGCCCCAAAGGGATGAAACTAGAGGTCCTCTAGTTTCACTTCTATCCATTGGTACAATAGGACACACATACGTATTCAAGCCATCATAGAGCATACTTTTGGGCTCCTGAAGTTGCGCTTCAGATGTCATGACAGTACTTGGGGTGGTGCTGCTGTACTCCCCTGATGTTGTGTGCAAGATGATGGTAACATGTTGTGTCTTGCAGAAAATAGCATTGATTCATGGCTTTCACATACCTCTGGACCCTCAACTAGGTCTAAATCCGGGCAACCAGGCAATTGCACAGGGTAGGGTATGCGTGCCCGTGATCAGCTGGTTACCAATTTTGTCACCTGAGCAACCTGTTGTGTTATGGACTAAATGTGGTTTGAAGTCTATTGTCAATGATGATAGTTGGTTATTTAACACTACTTTGTAAGTCACACTCTATGAATGTAAACAACAGCTCAACCACAATACATCAGAGCACACCCGATCTCTATCTCTATAATCCAACAAGATGGTGAAGCAAACAGTAATGGAGATTCTTCCCCAAGATGCGTTTCAATTGTCCTTGTCAAGTGTCCTTTCAATAAAGTTTCAAGCACACTCCTGAATCATGTCTTTTCCTTTTAACATTTATTTCCATGAAGAACAACAGCAGCGAACGCGCGTTTCGCCCACTGGGCTTTATCAAGGCTCTGAGGTGGATATTTATCGTTTTATTTCCGTCGCCAATCAACGCTGGCCCAGCTTGATGAAGGGAAACTTCCGTGTTATATTATTGCTGCAAGAGTAGCATGTAATATTTGGCCCGTAGCGGAGCAGCGAAGATTAGTTTCAGACTGTGCAAATGTTGCAGAAGCTACCTCCTGATCCTGAGGATCGCTACAGTTCTTGAAAGCTTGTGTACGTTTTCGGACCCTGATACTCCCGCTCTGTATTTCTGGTGTCCGTGTTGGTAGTCGTGACTCACAACTAGAGGGAGAAACGCGTGTAGGCTGCTGTTGTACTTCGTGTGGAGTTTAGGGCTGGTGTTGCTTTTTAGGGTTCAGTGGTGGATACAGTTTAGAGGTGGTGAAGGGCTTTAAGGGTCAGGAATAGGTAGGGTTTATGGGCAGAATGAGTATTAGAGTTCAGGAATGGGTGTAGTTTAGGGTGGTGAGGGGTTTTAGAGTTTCAGGGTTGGGTGGGTTTTGGATGTCGAAATTGTTCTCAGGGTTCAATGATGGAGGACATTCAGGGGTGGTGATGGGTATGTAGTGTTCAGGGATGGGTGGTGTTTAGGGGTATTGAGGTTTTTTGTCTGTTTATGGGTGGGTGAAGATTAGGAGTGGTATGTGGTTTAAGAGTTCAGGAATGGAACAGGGCTTTTTAGGGATCCGGAATGGGTAGAGTTTAGGGGCAGTTATGGATTTTATGGTTCAGACATGGCTGGAGTTTTTAGGGTAGAAGGGGCTTTTAGGTTTTTAGGATGGGTGATGTATAGCAATAAGGGTTGGGTGGTAGGGGTGGGCGGAATTTGCATAATCGCATTACGCAAATCTCCGCAAAACAGTAAAAAATCTCTGCGAACACGCAGAAATTCCGCGAACATGCGGAATTGCTTGTTCGCGATGCTTTTTTACTGTTCCCAATCGCTGTTTGCATGCTTGGGGGAAATATCTCAGGAACACGCATTTTGAGAACGCAAACAAGCAAAAAATTTTGCGAAGTCGCGGAACGCAGAATTTTGCGCAATTTCGGGTTCTCCGCAGAACGCGAAATTACCCAAATTCCGCAAATTCCTTGAGCGGAATGGAATTTACCGCCCAGGCCTAGTGTTGTTTAGGTGTGGAGAGGGATTGATATGGGGAAGGGATGGATGATCTTTAGGGATTTTTAGGGGTCAGGGATCAATGGTGTTTATTGGTGGTAAGGGGTAAGCAAAACAAAAGCACACAAAAGTAATTTTTTGACAATTCAAACACAATAAATCCACAATAATACCTCCTGAAGTAAAGCACTGAAATAAATATTTCCAACAACAATATTTTTGAAAGGAAGACCTGCAACCATTGCATATACGAACTAAAAATAAGCATGCAATAGCCAATTTTGAAAAAAAGACGTTCTATGAATTGGTTTGTATGAAAAGGTAATTACCATTCATCCTGCAAGTTTTTATTAAACAATTTAGGTGAAATGTTTTCTCAGTAACAGTATTACATGTATTCGTTTTTCTATGATATTACAAACAACCTATGATTTTAGATGGATAAGGATCTAAAAGAGAGCCATAAGATATAGATGTGAGTGTGGACAACATTTCAGATTGACTTACTGTGGCAAAGGAAGTAAACAAAACATTGGAAATATTAGATACCTTAGATTCCTATTACCAGCTAAGCAATGGGATGAGGAGGAAGAGAATGAACAGAAAGTTTTAGAAGTGTCAACAGAGGTGGAAATAGCAGTGGAATAGACGAAGCAGTTGTAATTCTGACACATTGCAATCCATGATGATATAGGTTCCAAATAGGGGTGTTCGACATTTTTGTAATTTATTTTCATGTAATTATGCAACGTTTCTGAAAAATCAAGTGAAATAATACATACTTATGCTAAAATGTAAATCTGTCATTTAGTGTTATAATTTAGTGCAGAATGCATTCCCAGATCCATTTTGAATGCAAAGATGCATTCGGGCCTTGACTCCCCGTGATCTTTTCCACTGGACATTTCACCGGTAAGTTGGATCAACTCAGGCTGTTTTTTAAGGCATTGGGATGCTGCTGGCACCAATGCCACTTTTTCCAACTCTCCGAGAAAATTACAGAAGGCATGGGGGGAAGAAAGCTTCAGAAAAGAGAGAGGGAAAAGAGAAGAGAGCAAGTGAAGGAGAGAGAGAGAGAGAGAGAGAGAGGGAGAGAGAGAGAGAGAGAGAGAGAAGAATGGGAGAGGAGGAAGGGCTGCTTCAAGCATTTTATCAAGGCTGATTTTGTTTCCTAGTCCGTCCTAGATCAATTTCCTGATTTAAAAAATTGCATGGAAAACACAAGTGATGCGCTTATTCGGCTCCCATCTGAAGGGTTAGTTATAGGAGGGCAAGATGGCGGCCGGAACACTGTCCGAGTGAGCTGGTCTCACCAATCGCTCCTCTGCATGACCCGCCAACCTTGAGTTATTCAGCGCGGGGGCAGTGAAACTACCTGGAACTTACTTCTGGCTCAAATTCCTTTCCGAAAGAGAAGCTTCGTCGGCTTTGCATTTGTTATAGTTTGTTGCCGACTTGGGTGATTACAACGCAGTGCTCCTCTGGTCTCAGCACGTTAGTCATCCGTCAGCGCTATCTCAGCTGTGCAAACCTTCCCAGCGCTGCTACAGCGGAGCCACAATGCCGCCAAAAAAACAGAATCTCACGAAACCCCCCCCAAGGGCTCCGAGTAAAACGGTAACTTCGTCTGCAGTATCTCAACAAACAGACTTCTTAAAAAAACACCCAGGCTGATGTTGCCAGCAAGTCTTTGAAGAACGCGAAGGCTCTCCCTCCTTTGATGCCAGCGAGGCTCTGCAGTTAAAAATTACCAGACCCCGGCTTCACTCAACTCTGCCGGCGCCCCCACAGGCGCCCCGATAGCTCCGTTGTTGGACACTACAGCTCTTGCTAGCGGTAAGGCAAATTCTACCCTAATCGTTTCTTCTGTTGAAATTACCCCTAATAATATTACTGGGGGTGGTCCTGTTGGCGTTTTGGCTCAGTCAGAAGAGGGGGTGCCTGTAAGCTCTGGGGGACAGGCGGTGTTTTCTGACGCTATTTTGACTCCTAGCTTGGTTCCTAGCTTACAGCCCTGTGGGATTGTGGGAGATGTAGTCCCGGCTGTTCCAAGTATTGTTCCTGAAGGAGAAATAGATAATTTCTTCTCTCTCTCTGAGCACACAGGGTCTTCTGCTGACGAAAATGGACTGGATAAAGATTGGTCGGATGAGGAAGGCAGTGAGCTGGGTGACTGGCGCACACATGATGCTTTGAAGAGCATGGGACTCTCCACAGTTCGTAAGCTACCCCTTGATGCTGGTAATAGTTTACATTCCGGACCTCTTGCCTGGGATTAATTATTCTCCGCTCATCCTGGCTCACAAGGTAACCCCTCTTTCCCAGTCTCAAATGTTCAGGATCCTAACTCTAATCTCCCTCCAGGTGAGATGACACTGGACATTTTATATCAAGCAAAAATGGCTCATCGGGAGGAGACACGGCAGGAGAGCGCCCGTGCACAGGGGTCTTGTCGCAGAATACAAAATTCTCTGCGCAGAGTGATGAAGACATGTGCGGACATTGCAACTAGGATCACAGAGGCGGAATCTCGGATTTCTACTCTTGAAGACGACGTCGTTGCCCAGAAATCAACAATTGACTTAATTCGGTCCCAAAGACTTGACATTCAAACGAAACTTGTGGATATGGAAAACCGGGCTCAGTGTAATAACCTAAGGATTTTGGGGGTGCCCGAGGGTACGGAAGGGTCAGACACACGGTAATTTGAAAATGGATCTATTTTCGGAAGCATTCCCGGAAGTCAAGGATTGGGACTGGCAGTTAGAGATCCAACGTGCCCATCGTTTTCCTTTTAAAATTAAACCACGATCAGGCCAAACCGTTAATAGACCCCACGCTATTTTAATTTGTTTTCAAAATTTTCTAGCCAGAGAAAGAGTTTATAATCTGGCAAGGCCAGATAAACAATGATCAGGGAAGGGCTGCCAATTTTTTGTCAGGCCAGACTTCTGTCCGGCCACGGTTGAACAGAGGTGGGAACTCCTTCAGCTTATTGCCCCCTTTCAGTCAAAGGGGGCGCAGGTTTTTTTGTTCTTCCCCTCTAAACTTAAGATCATTCATCAAGGCCAGACCAGATTCTTTGAGTCTGAAATTCAGGCGAAACTCTTTTTGGACTCAATTTGAATTGATGAGATATTGTAGAAGTATGATTTTGTGTGTATAATATAATCTTTGGTCTTTTCTTTCTCTCTTTCTCTCTGAGGGGTAGTGCTTCTCTAGGGGAAGGCGTGATAATTGCAAAAGGACTTAGTTATTCCTTCTTTTATTCATTCCTCTAGGGCGCATACCCCACAGTGGTTGAAGACAAAAGTACTTTTTTTTTGGGGCGGTAATTCTGAGGAGGGCTTTTTGCTCACACCAGCTTCTCCATCAGTTGGACTTCGGTCCTGTTGCCTAGATTGGGAGGTGGGGGTTGGGGTGTGGGGGGGTGGTGGGTCGATGGTAGGAGTGGGGGGTTGTTGGGGGCTGGGGGGAGGGGTGGGGGCGCATTAAAAAAATCAGCTTGAAAAATTCTTTTTTTGTTATGGCAATCATGTATTAAAACAGTTGTCTACTTTATTTGTGATGTTTAAGCATATTCACTTGTACTTTAATGACATCAGTTAAATTGCATATAGCTTCATGGAATGTCTGTGGTTTGAATAATGGCAAGAAACGGGCTTTGTTTTCTCGAATCATTCTGGGCCTCTGGCTGGAGGTTGTGTGTTTGCAAGAGACACATGTACCCTGGAACAATCAGAGGTGTCTAAATGTTCCTGATTTTGACTTAGTAGTATGTTCTCAACAGACTTCCATGATAAGAGGGGTAGCTACTTTGCTAAAACGTGGAGTGGGCACATGCGTAAGATTTAAACAGGATACTGCGGGGGAGATGGGCACTTGCTGAGCTCTTGATTAACGGCAGATCCTTCACGGTATGTACGGTTTACAGCTCAAACTCTGACGACCCCTCAGTCTTGGATTTCTTAAATGTAGAGGTGGCCGCATGGCCACATCCAGTGTGCCTTTGTGGGAACTTTAATATTAACTTATCTGCTAGCTTTAATTTGGCTGAAGGCCAGAAATATGTGGGTCTAAAACCTAAGGTTTTTAGGGCTTTGCAAGCTTTGGTACAGGAACACTCAATGGTAGACCTTTGGTTTCATCACTGGAAACATGTAGATGGTTCAACTTATTTTTCAGCCCCCCTTAGAAAAATGGTTCGCTTAGATTTTTTTTTTTTGTCAGATCAAATTGCTGATACCACTTCAATCTCAATTATGCCTAGACTAATTTCAGATCACAATTTATTAACCATCAGTTGTACTTTAAAAGCAATATCAAGAACCCCAAGATCATGGGCGTTTGAGTGAAAATTATTATTGGATGATCTGTACATAGATCATATGAGGTCTTGGATAACTGAATTTTCGGATATTAATAGAGGTTCAGTCTTTAGTGATGTTCTGTGGGATTCATTTAAGGCTGCAATTTGTGGTGAGACTAAAAGTGGTTCATTCCACCGTCAGAAGTTTGTCCAAACACAGACTAATGAGCGTATTGACGAACTACGCCGTGCAGAGATCCAGCTCACGAGCGCAATTAGGGATGGTGACGACATCGTTTCCATTCAATTGCGCGTTGCTTGTATTAAGTCATCCCTCCTGGAGTTCCTTGGCCAGGACCTTGCTGCCAAATATTTACAGTATCGGTCAACAATGTTTGGGTTTGGGGAAAGGTCAGGCAGGGTCCTTGCAAAGCGACTCCAGCACTGGTGTTTGGCTAATCGGATTGTTAGGATTCAAGATACTCGGGGCCAGGTCCATGATTCTCCTGAAGGGGTACTAAATGTCTTTTCAGAATTCTATCAGACCTTGTACACAGAGGAAATCAGTGGCTCTATTATAGATCAGTAAGCAAGCTTTTATTGTTTTAGGTTAATTAAAACTGTTACAAAAATAGATTTGAGCACGTATCCTCAGGTGAAAGTTAAAAGAAAAATTTAAAAACAAGAAACCTTTAGTTATAAAAGTGGTAGTTCTAAAATCAGTGGGGTATGGGAGGTGAGCATTGTTCGTTTCGTCTTGTCTTGGCCATAACTCCTTAGGTCTAATCTGGGCCGAAATCTTGGCTTGTTAGTTTCAGCTCCACCAGTTTCAGGAATTTCACCAGCTTTCCATTTAGTGGCGGAAGACCTGGATCAAAACAAGGGAGAACTGCTTGTCTGCGTGTGCGAATTCTTTGTTCATTAAGGGAAGTTTTTAGCAGGGCTGCTCTTTCCCCTTTCAACCTCGGGCAGGTGCATAGCAGATGTTCAAAGTCTTCATTCCCTGATCCGCATATCCTACATTTTGTCCCGCAGTTCCTTCTCAGCCATGGTTGTAGATGTGGTATGGCTGGTAGGATGCCTAGCCTATGTTTTAAAAAGGCTTCTTTAGTTTTCCTGCCGTACCCCAGACCAAAGTACGCTTGAAGCCCCGGTGATTTGTATGTGCACAGAGTCATCCAGGCGTGACGCCTGTGGGAAAAGGTAGCTTTATCTTCCACATGCGAGTGTCCCTTTATGCTCTTATTTATTACGTGCTTAAATTGTGCATGCGATAGATCAGGAATTCGATACCTTTGTGGCAAACCTCAATACGCGTAAACTTTCTGAGTCTCAGAACTCCTTCTTGGCCGCTCCCATAGGGTGGGACGAAGTGGAAACAGTGCTAAATTCCCTTGCAAAAGGCAAAGCAGCTGGGCCTGATCTTATCCCTCTAGAAATTTACTCCATATTTCGAGCAGAGATTTGTGAAGATCTCCTGACAACATTTAGGAAAGCTCAGCTCGGGATTACTCCTGATTCCTGGCATTTGACAACTATCATTTTGATTCAAAAGAAAGACAAGCCAGTTTTGGACCCAGCTTCATTTCATCCGATTTCGCTCATTAATGCGGACAGTACATTATTCTCAAAAATCCTCGCTGCTAGACTTGCTTCCGTCATATCCCCCCTGGTTTCAATCTGCCAGCACGGATTCATCCCGGGAAGGGATACGGCGGATCATGTCCGTCGAGTTATAGCTTTGCTGGACTTGGCCCAAGTCACAGAGTCCCCTCTAGGGCTAATCCTATTGGACGCCGAAAAGGTGTTCGATAGGGTTGCCTGGGGGTTTCTGTGGAGGGTTCTTCAGTGGAAGGGCTTCTGTCCAAATTTTATTCATGCTATACAATCACTGTATATTACTCCTCGTGCAATGTTATCTATATCAGGTCTTCTTTCAAGCTCATTTGTAATTGGTAGGGGCACAAGACAGGGGTGTCCCTGCTCACCCCTGTTATTTGCCTTATACATTGATCCGTTTATTAATAAAATAGAGTTTTCTCTAAATATAGTTCCCATCAAAGTTAATTCACATGAATTTAAAGTATTGGCCTATGCCGATGACATTGCTGTTTTAACTCCCAATGTGTCATCTTCATTCACAGCCTTACAGGGGTTATCAGAGTCCTATGGTCAATTATCAGGGTATAAGCTTAACATACAGAAAATCCAGGTTATACAAACTACTAATATGGGTCTATCTGATGCACCAGTGGTTCAGAGCGCCAAATATCTGGGGGTCGAAATCATAGCAATATTGGAACTATTACCGGAAATAAATATTTTGCTAATTATTGAAACAGTCAACACTACTTTGTGTAGATTAGATAAGTTACATCTTTCTTTATTCGGCAGGAGGAACGTTTTGAAAATGCTTGTGTTACCTAAGTTTTTGTATTTGTTTGGGACAATTCCGTTGGAATTTGCTCAGACCAGCCTAACCCGAGCACAAAGCTGTTGTAATAGATTTCTGTGGGGTTATCATTGCCCTCGGAGGGCGGCAAAGTGGATGCATTTGCCCTTGAATAGGGGGGGTCAGTCCTTGACATGCTGTTGTATAATTGGGCAGCTTTACTGCAACATTTAGCTGTACCTCTCTTTGGGTTCAGAGCTCCAATTTTACAAGCTTGCACCCAATCTATTTTTGAGATAGGGTTGGGTGAGGAAGCTAAAGGGGTCCTCCTCTCGGTCCTGGAACCCAGTTACTACAAAAAGAACAAATTCAAGGTGATTCAAACAATGTATTCAGTTTGGAGGAAAATACGATGGAAATGGGCAATTTCAAACCATAATTATTATACACCTTTGGCGGCTGCTAGGTTATTACCATCTATTTTCCAGGATTTTTGTCACCATTAGGTGGAGAACGCATGGTATTTATATTTTGGGGGATTTAGCTTATGGTGGTAATATTGCTCCTTTTTCATTCTTAAAAGAAAAATTGGGCTTAGGTACACATGAATTTTTTAAGTATTTACAGATACGTAGTTATATGGACAAACTTTTGTTAAGCACTCCTTCTGCACTTCTTAAAAATTCACTTATGGAACTTATTTTGAGAAAGGCGCACATTGGTGCTATGTATCAGAGTTTAATAACAAGTTTACCAGACGACCTTTCTTCTCAAAGTACTAGACTGGATATTAAGCTAGGTAAGAGCGGCATTGATATCCCTTCAATATTGGAGCTGGCTAATTCAGTATTAATTTCTGGGAGCTTACGTTCCCAAAGTTATATGGCGCTTTTTCTATCTTTTTTTCACTCCGGCTAAGGTCTCTAAATGGAGTGGCACTAGGGGCCATGGATGTCCAAGATGTGGCCAACTAGCTGCTAATAATGTTCATATGTGTTTTGCATGTCCGAAATTGGCTTTGTTTCTTCAAGATGTTCAATTTTTTATTACTAGCGCTCTGAAGATCCCTGTGAGTATTTCGGCTGAGTTATTTATAACAGGATGTGAAAATGATTTCCTTTTTACCAGATCAGCCCATGAAACTGCTCTTTTGTGTATTGTCATGTCTGTAATTCGTTTAACCATAAAATCCGAATGGATTAACCCTATTACCCCAACGTTTGTTAATTGGAGGGCAAGGATTCTTGCACTTCATAATTTGGAGTCTGCTGTGTTTCAAAGAGGGGGGAAGAGGAGGGCGAGAGAGGGGGTTGAAAATATGGGCTCCATTAACACATTGGTTGCATAACTGAAAGCTATGAATTTGCTGTTTTTTTTCCATACTGTATAATTTCTAATTTCTAATTTAAAACATTTATAAAGCGCAGCGTGCACCGAACGGTTTCTTGGCGCTAGTAAAAGGGATTGGCTACAGAGATGAAAGTGGAGCCCGGGATTGAGGCCGGGGGAGGAGGATTACACTAGGAATGCCTGTTTAAAAAGATATGTTTTTAGATCCTTACGAAAGGATACATAGTGGGTAGACGCGCGTAGGTGGTCTGGAAGAGAGTTCCAAAAAGTGGGGGCCAAGGTGGAAAAGTTAGACCCACCCCACTTTTTGCGTCTGAAGTGTGGGATCTGGAGGAGGGACTTGGAGGAGGAACGGAGTTGTCTAGAGGGGACGTATTCTTTTATTAGTGAGGAGATGAAGGCGGGCGCGGTTCCTTGACGAGCCTGGAAAACCATGCAGGCGGTTTTGAACAGATGAAGCTCCCTGAGGAGGGGTGTGGAGTGGTGGTAGCGTGGGAGACCAAAAAACAGCCGGGCGGCTTGGTTTTGGACCACCTGTAGCCTCCTTAGACTGTATGCAGGTATGCCATTGTAGAGGGCGTTGGCGTAATCCAGTCGTGATATGACTAAAGCGGCCATGATCATTTTGAGTGCCTGAGGGGAGAAGAAACGAGCGACAGTGCGGATAGTTCGGAGGGTGAGGAAGCAGAAGGAGACCACGGAGCTGATTTGAGAGTGGAGGGAAAGCTGATTATTCATTTTAACCCCCAGTGTTTTGACCGTGGTAGAAGGAGTGGGGGCGGGACCAAGGGTGGGGGGCCAGAAGAGAGAGTTCCAGGGACTGCAGGAACCTCCGGTAAGAACCAGCTCGGTTTTGTCCGGATTCAGCTTGAGATGGTTGTGGTTCATCCAGTCCCTGATGAATGTCATGGTGTGCTGGAAGCTGGAGACAGAGAGGGGAGAAGAGGATAGGTCAAATATGAGCTGGAGGTCATCCGCGTAGTTAAACACGGTGACCTCCAGCTGTTGAAGAGCGAAGATGAGGGGGAAGATGTAAAGATTGAATAGTAGGGGGGACAAGGAAGAACCCTGGGGGACACCACACGTGACGGGGAGTGGGGTGGTTGTAAAATCTCCGAGCCGGACCGCCTGAGTGCGGTCCCTCAGGAAGGAGGAAAGCCACACCAGGGCTGCTCCCTCAATTCCAGCCGCCTTGACACGGGACAGTAAGATGGTATGGTCTACCGTGTCAAATGCGGCCGAGAGATCGAGGAGTACCAGGGCCTGGTGTTTGTTATGATCCATGCCCTTCCTGAGGTTATCCAGGACTGATACCACGACTGATTCAGTCGAGTGCCTAGGTCGAAAGCCAGCCTGGCGGGAAGCCAATCCCCCATTGGCCTCTACATGGGTGCTGAGTATCAAGGTGACATAGCTTTCCAGCACCTTGCCCAAGTAGGGCAGCAGGGAGATGGGGCGGTAGTTGGCTGAGATGGATGGGTCAGCGCCAGGCTTTTTTAGGATGGGCACTATGGTGGCAGATTTAAGCGTAGGGGTCACTACTCCCTGCGCTAGGGAGCTGTTGAGAAAGGTAATGGGGAGTTCAGGACAAGAGGAGTAAATTCGTTGGAGAATACGCGCCGGACAGATGTCTGCCGGCGAACCTGACTTTACTTTGAGAAGTAGGTCCAGGAATACCTCTTCAGTGAGGGGGGGGATGGAGGTGAGAAGGTTTTGAACAGTAGGAGGAGAGGGGTCGACGTAGGCTGAAGAGGGGGGGGGATGTTGGCTTTGATGGTAGTGATCTTATCAAGGAAGTAAGTGTTTAATTGATTGCAGAGAGGCTGGGATGGGGGGATTTGAGGTGAAGCCCTGTCGGAGTAAGCCAAGTCCTGTACTATGCCGAAGATCTCCCTAGGTTTGTTTTCGGCCGACATGATTTTAGTTGAGAAGTAGGAGGTTTTGGCGGCAAGAATTGCGATCTTGTATTCGGCGAGTGATTTCAGATAAAGGGATTTGAGTGAGGGACAGTAGTTTTTCCTCCAGTGCCTTTCTGCCTGTCGAGTGGACAGTTTTAGTACTTTTAGGTGGTCATTAAACCACCTGTTAGACTCCTTTGGTCGCCGAACAGAGATGCGACGCAGGGGAGCCACTGAGTCACAGCCTCTAGCCAACCAGGTGTTAATTGTGTTGGCTTGGGAGTCGGACGAGAGACCAGAGAGAGACGGGGTGGAATTCTGAAGGTGGGACGTGAGGGTGGGAAAGTCAACTCTATTCCAATTCCGCGCCCAGGTGTTTTTAGCGTGGGGGGCTTTGGATATCGGGTTGAGAGAGACGGAGAAGGAAATAAGGGCATGGTCGGACCAAGGACAGGGGGAGACCGTCGCCGGGGAAACTGGAAGATTAAGTGACCAAACCTGGTCAAGAGTGTGACCATGGGAGTGAGTAGGGACAGAGATGTGTGGAGTAAAGTTTAAGGATGTGAGAGTCTCTGTGAATTCTTTCGATGCTGCACACTCAGAGGGGTCCGAGGGCCAGTAGTTGAAATCCCCTAGTACCAAGACCGAGGCATAATTGACCACCATGTTGGCCAGTAGGTCTTGAAAAGCCGGCAAGAACAGAGGCAAAGACTGGGGAGGGCGGTACATTAGGAGACAGGTGATAGGAGGGGAGAGGGCAAGGGAGCGAACAGTGAGGAATTCAGTGGAGGGGATAGAGGGAGAAGGGATGGGCTGGAAATTTAGTTCCGACCGAGCAATAATCGCCACTCCACCGCCAACCCTGCCTGCTGGGCGGTCAGCGCGTAAGGCCACATAGGAGGGGGGGAGGGTGGCCAAGAGAACGGGCAGGGAAGAGTCGCAGAACCAGGTTTCGGTCAAGAGGAGTAAGTCAGGCTTCTCAGAGTCAAGCAAGACGAAGAGCTCATGATGGTGCTTGACCGCTGACCTGGTGTTGAGCAGGAGGATGGATAGTGACGGAGTTGGAGGGGAAGGGTTAGGTGGGAGAGGGCATTGCGGGGAACGGACGGGCACAGAGGACAGCAGAGTAGGAGTGGGAGAGGATGTAATCCCTAGAGAAGTAATATGCCTACGGACAGAGTCTGAGAGTGGCAAGTGGCCCTGGAGGGTGATAAGCTCCTCAGAGGAGTAAGAGATGAAATTGGCATAGAGTCGTGCCCCTGGCCCCGTCCAGCCGTGGATGGGCGCAGACGGGCTTGCCTTAGGCGCTCCTTCGGCGCGCAACCGGCGCGCCCGCTGCGCTCGTCCGCTGCGCTTCCGACCAAGACACATGCTTTATGCCGCTAGGTCGGGAGGTTGGATTGGGCGTGGCCAGCCGAGGGGGCGTGTCTCGCCTCGCCCTCGGGAATGGCGGCCGAAGGAGGGAGTCGTTGCAGCGAGTAGTGCTGTTTTTAGGAAGCCAAAGATACAGTTTAAAATCACAGTATCACACAAGAATGGTTAAAAAGCAGTTTGTCCCCGCTCCCAGCTTTTCGCCTCAGGAGCCAATCGTGAGTGCGGCGCCTAGCGTTGGTGCGCTCTATTTGTATGTTTTGGCGGGGGGGCATGGCCAGCCGAGGGGGAGTGTCTCGCCTCGCCCTCGGGAATGGCGGCCGAAGGAGGGAGTCGTTGCAGCGAGTAGCGCTGTTTT
The DNA here is from genome assembly GCF_964263255.1 of Lissotriton vulgaris. Lineage (NCBI taxonomy): Eukaryota > Metazoa > Chordata > Amphibia > Caudata > Salamandridae > Lissotriton > Lissotriton vulgaris. The sequence continues at coordinate 318,245,160 of NC_141697.1, read as the reverse complement.
TAGGAAGCCAAAGATACAGTTTAAAATCACAGTATCACACAAGAATGGTTAAAAAGCAGTTTGTCCCCGCTCCCGGCTTTTCGCCTCAGGAGCCAATCGTGTATGTATGTAGTCAAAAAATGTTTACTCTCTACATTATTTAACGATTGCCAGAATATTTTGCCTTTGTATATAAAAGATGGAACAAAGTATGTTTTTCAAGCTGAACAATAAAAAAAAAAAAGGAAAACACAAGTGATGCAGGCACTTGTTGTCCATGTTCTGGTTGTTTGAGTTCCTGCCCTCCAGTACTACGTGTAATTACGCAACATGGTGTAATTTCACATAATAATCATAATGCAAAATTCAAAAAATTACCAAATTAGCTGGTGGAATGTACTTTTTGCCCAGATCTAAATTCTAAGGGTGGGGACCTCTGATCAGAGTTAAAAGGTGATGGCTGATCCTGGCATTTGACAACTATCATTTTGATTCAAAAGAAAGACAAGCCAGTTTTGGACCCAGCTTCATTTCATCCGATTTCGCTCATTAATGCGGACAGTACATTATTCTCAAAAATCCTCGCTGCTAGACTTGCTTCCGTCATATCCCCCCTGGTTTCAATCTGCCAGCACGGATTCATCCCGGGAAGGGATACGGCGGATCAGGTCCGTCGAGTTATAGCTTTGCTGGACTTGGCCCAAGTCACAGAGTCCCCTCTAGGGCTAATCCTATTGGACGCCGAAAAGGTGTTCGATAGGGTTGCCTGGGGGTTTCTGTGGAGGGTTCTTCAGTGGAAGGGCTTCTGTCCAAACTTTATTCATGCTATACAATCACTGTATATTACTCCTCTTGCAATGTTATCTATATGAGGTCTTCTTTCAAGCTCATTTGTAATTGGTAGGGGCACAAGACAGGGGTGTCCCTGCTCACCCCTGTTATTTGCCTTATACATTGATCCGTTTATTAATAAAATAGAGTTTTCTCTAAATATAGTTCCCATCAAAGTTAATTCACATGAATTTAAAGTATTGGCCTATGCCGATGACATTTCTGTTTTAACTCCCAATGTGTCATCTTCATTCACAGCCTTACAGGGGTTATCAGAGTCCTATGGTCAATTATCAGGGTATAAGCTTAAAATACAGAAAACCCAGGTTATACAAACTACTAATATGGGTCTATCTGACGCACCAGTGGTTCAGAGCGCCAAATATCTGGGGGTCGAAATCATAGCAATATTGGAACAATTACCGGAAATAAATATTTTGCTAATCATTGAAACAGTCAACACTACTTTGTGTAGATTAGATAAGTTACATCTTTCTTTATTCGGCAGGAGGAACGTTTTGAAAATGCTTGTGTTACCTAAGTTTTTGTATTTGTTTAGGACAATTCCGTTGGAATTTGCTCAGACCAGCCTAACCCGAGCACAAAGCTGTTGTAATAGATTTCTGTGGGGTTATCATTGCCCTCGGAAGGCGGCAAAGTGGATGCATTTGCCCTTGAATAGGGGGGGTCAGTCCTTGACATGCTGTTGTATAATTGGGCAGCTTTACTGCAACATTTAGCTGTACCTCTCTTTGGGTTCAGAGCTCCAATTTTACAAGCTTGCACCCAATCTATTTTTGAGATAGGGTTGGGTGAGGAAGCTAAAGGGGTCCTCCTCTCGGTTCTGGAACCCAGTTACTACAAAAAGACCAAATTCAAGGTGATTCAAACAATGTATTCAGTTTGGAGGAAAATACGATGGAAATGGGCAATTTCAAACCATAATTATTATACACCTTTGGCGGCTGCTAGGTTATTACCATCTATTTTCCAGGATTTTTGTCACCATTAGGTGGAGAACACATGGTATTTATATTTTGGGGGATTTAGCTTATGGTGGTAATATTGCTCCTTTTTCATTCTTAAAAGAAAAATTGGGCTTAGGTACACATGAATTTTTTAAGTATTTACAGATACGTAGTTATATGGACAAACTTTTGTTAAGCACTCTTTCTGCACTTCTTAAAAATTCACTTATGGAACTTATTTTGAGAAAGGCGCACATTGGTGCTATGTATCAGAGTTTAATAACAGGTTTACCAGACGACCTTTCTTCTCAAAGTACTGGACTGGATATTAAGCTAGGTAAGAGCGGCATTGATATCCCTTCAATATTGGAGCTGGCTAATTCAGTATTAATTTCTGGGAGCTTACGTTCCCAAAGTTACATGGGCCTTTTCGATCTTTTTTTCACTCCGGCTAAGGTCTCTAAATGGAGTGGCACTAGGGGCCATGGATGTCCAAGATGTGGCCTACTAGCTGCTAATGATGTTCATATGTGTTTTGCATGTCCGAAATTGGCTTTGTTTCTTCAAGATGTTCAATTTTTTATTACTAGTGCTCTGAAGATCCCTGTGAGTATTTCGGCTGAGTTAGTTATAACAGGATGTGAAAATGATTTCCTTTTTACCAGATCAGCCCATGAAACTGCTCTTTTGTGTATTGTCATGTCTGTAATTCGTTTAACCATAACATCCGAATGGATTAACCCTATTACCCCAACGTTTGTTAATTGGAGGGCAAGGATTCTTGCACTTCATAATTTGGAGTCTGCTGTGTTTCAAAGAGGGGGGAAGAGGAGGGCGAGAGAGGGGGTTAAAAATATGGGCTCCATTAACACATTGGTTGCATAACTGAAAGCTATGAATTTGCTGTTTTTTTTCCATACTGTATGTAGTCAAAAAATGTTTACTCTCTACATTATTTAACGATTGCCAGAATATTTTGCCTTTGTATATAAAAGATGGAACAAAGTATGTTTTTCAAGCTGAACAATAAAAAAAAAAAAGGAAAACACAAGTGATGCAGGCACTTGTTGTCCATGTTCTGGTTGTTTGAGTTCCTGCCCTCCAGTACTACGTGTAATTACGCAACATGGTGTAATTTCACATAATAATCATAATGCAAAATTCAAAAAATTACCAAATTAGCTGGTGGAATTTACTTTTTGCCCAGACCTAAATTCTAAGGGTGGGGACCTCTGATCAGAGTTAAAAGGTGATGGGGAATGAAAGTACTGGAAACCATTGTTTTTAATGTTGTCATTCTTTTAATGTTTTATATGCTTGTCTGAATTTGCCCCACTTTGAACTCAAATCTCAATACAGGCAAGAGTACATACCCATGATACTCTTTCACTATTCAGAATGATGACAATGATTATTATGGTTGGAAACTTGATTAGGAAACGAAATAATTCTATGAAAGTGATGTAGAATGTGAACTGAATTTACTGATGACTATTGAAGTGTCTTGAACTGTGCGAGAGTGATGGACTGTGAACGCATGGTACTGTATTTACACATATGAGGCATTGGCATAACCATAACTCACGTCAGGCATGTTTTCTTGGTCATGCTATCATTGTCTACAGAAAGTGCCCATCTCTGATGTAGAGCAACTCATGAATCCCGGCTCCCAAGACATGAAAACTAACGGTATGCTCAGGTGAAGATGTCGGAGCAATTTGGAAACCATCCTTACCCATTCATATGAACTTAGGGCCTCATGTATGACATAATGGCATATCGCAGTGCGGCAATGCATCTTGCTGTGCTGCCGCACGCCAAAGTGAAAGGGCAGGAATGCACCGTATTCATGCAATCTGGAGCATTCCTAGCCTCTCTGCCTCTGCAGGTGCCATTTTGGCAGCCTAGTGCCAACGTAGGGCAAGGGTGCTTTTATTGCAGGCAGGATTGTTTTGTGCAGGAAGGAGCACCTTCCTGGACAAAAACAATCCTACAAGGCGTTTCCTCTTTCCATGTGTGTTGCAAAATGCAGCACACATGGAAAGAGGAAAAAAACGAGGAGAAATAAACATATTTCTCCTCATTACTACTCACCTAGGGACGTGTACGTATTTGACATGTCCCTAGGTTTACATCACTTTGTAAATCTGGGGCAGTATCAAATTCCATGGGTGTTCTGTGGGAAAAGCCACCGCAACACCCATGAAATGCCTCTTGGGAGATCTTCGCCTTACACATGATTTATGAGGCCACTGAAAGCCACGCAAAGTGGCTTTGCAAGGATTCATAAATCATCATGAGAGCCCTGCGTCACACATGTACCACTTTACATGGTGGAAATCTGATGCAGGGCTCTCATTAACCCCTTTTAGCGCTGATGACAAAGCCAGCTCGTCATGGGTGTTACCTGCCCTGCGCTTATGACGAGCTGGCTTTGTCATGAACAATGGGATTTCAAAGGATCCAGCATGCAGCGGGAAAACCCCTAGCAGCCAAGGTGTTAATAAGCATGTTAGGTTAGCACCTGCTACTGTGAAAATTCCTTTAATTATTGTTTTTGTGCAGGAAGGCGCCCCTTCCTGCACAAAAACAATCATCCCCTCAATGTAGGCACCCTTGCAAAATGAGGCAAGGGTAACTGCGCTGGCTCACAGCTTCTGTTTCTGCATCGGCGTAGGGGAGAAGGACAGGAATTTTGCTGTATCTTGTAGAAGGCTTGCTGCACTGCCCTGCATCAAAATATTGTAAATTAGGTTCTTTGGACCCCTACCCTCACTTTTTTTCCAGCATAAGCACTGCTCTTTCAAGGTCAGAGTCCTGTGTGCATTTATCTCACATGCTTTGTATACTTTGCTCACCTGTTCATCAGGTTTCTAATCTGGTCATTTACACATGTGGTCCTTGGCAAATATACCAATGTCACCAAAAAAACATTTCAAGGGCTCAGTTTTCAGGGATATGGCTCTAGATACACAAAAGAGATCAGTGCCATATTAAGGACGTCATCAAAAGGTGCACAAATGTTTCGCGCCAAAAATAATGTCAGCGTTTGTCTGGTTGTTTATTTTTCCTGCTCGCATACGCCGATGCTTTCACTGGATGATCTTAAATGCAGTTTCCCCAATCCAATCAAGTTCTGAACTTTCACGATGAAGTGATAAGCTCAATAAAATTCAGAAGGATTAAAGGATGAAGTGGAAAATGAAAGCCGAGTTGTGTTTCTGTAGAAGGTCTTGCACACAGCAGCAGGAAGATAAAAAACAGGCAGAATAATATGAAGTCATCTGCATAAACCCCTTTAATAGAAAAAACTCAAGTCTTCAAAAATCCTCCCTCCCACAGCAGATGGCTCTGGCGCTCGGTGACAAGCTCACTGAGGTTAATCCTGTTATAAGGACTTTTTCCACTTTTCTTTATCAGGAGGATATAAGGCCAGAGAGGGAGAAATGCCAAATGCAGATTGGATTATTAATTCGCAGAATCTCCCACAGCTTTTGGTGGAATTTTCCACTTCAGGCACCTTGGTAATTACTTTTCACTGTGCTCTTATTCCTGAGATATGCCAGATGACCTAAGCATTTTTAGTGATTCGAGAGCAAAAGTTACATTGGAAAGCTGCTGCCTGATATCTTGGGAAACGTGGCACACATTTACTGTTACTTTTACATTTTATCGATTTACAAAGCTCTATAGGAAAATGTATAACTTGAATGTTTCCAAGCTTATCACTTTTCCACTTTTGTGTGGAAAGCCAGACACTTGCAACGATCTATGTTGAATGCATTCTTATTTAATACAAACAGCATTGTTCTGCATTCAGGTATGATTCTGAGCTAAGGGATACATTCCAGTACTTGTTTAAACAAAAAATTGTACAGGGATAGAAGTGTCAAATGATGTTGTAATTGTTTTGTAGGAATTGAAATCTCGGGAGAAGATTTACAAGGAACAGACGCATCTGCATAGATGCGTCAGTTTCCTTGTATCAGTACAACATGTCCTTGCGCCATTATGGATGTGCTGTATTTACAATACAGTGCTACATGGGTCCAAGGATTAACAGATGCGTCAGAAAATCTGGCGCATCTGTTGACGCAAATGTGATGCATTGCTGGAGTTGTTCATGAAAGTGACGCAACTCCAGGAATGCGCCAACAATAGATGGGTGAGTCCCATTCAAAAAGCCCAGCATCATTCCTCACACCTGCTCTGAGAAGGTATAGGGATTTTGACACAGTGAAGGCCTAGAGTGATGCAGTGAAATCTTGTAGATTTCACCCTGCATACATTAAACCTGACGCAGGTATGATGTGATGCAGGGCTTTACAATGTGACGCATCTCCTTAGATGCGTCACGTTGTAAATGGGGCGCAAAATTTATGCCGTGGCTGCATCACAAAAATGACGCAACTGCAGTGCAAAAGTCACACAAGGGGCTTGTAAATCTTCCCCAGGGTATGGTATTTAGCACATCTTATAATTAACGCACCCTTTGTAGATTTGACAGATTTCACTAGGAAAAAACTGTATAAATTAATCGGGGTACCTGCATGGCTAAAAGAACAATACATCCTTGAGCTGTATGTTAAACACTATAGGGCCCGGCCCCCCAGCTTGCTCCCTCACCCCGCCCTCCACGTCAAGTGATACATCCCACAATCAACTTCAGTACTACCAGAAAGTGGGTGTAAAAGGGCCATGTTTAATTTTCAACATTCATAAACATGACTAAAAACAGTACATATTAAAATTGATAAACTTCATATCACACTTTTAATATTGACATTCAAAATTATCATAACTATCTATTAAGACTAATTACTTTCTCCCCAGCACTAAGTGGCCCTCTGGCTCGCATCTCCAAATCTGAGAACCCATGCAAGGCGCAACTCACCTTAAAATATGGATTTAGTTTCGCCCCAGGTGCCCCCCCTAATAAATTCGAACTAGAAAAGGATATCAGAAGCTTTTTTAGAAAAGTGAAGTTGAACAGATTCTTTGCAGATAGAGAGTATGTGCCAGCACCCAATATAACAGGGTTCAAACCCAAATCAATTTTTACTCCGACTTTAAGTCAGGTAGACAAAAATGTTGAACTATTTGAAAGGTTAGTTGAGATAGAGATTAAACACTGTTTAGACACTGTCAGAACCCATACCCCTCGTGTGAGCGTAATCACTACAGAACATTTCTTGAAGGAAATTGCACGACAAGGAAGAGGTTCTTGGTCAGCATGCATGCGAATCTGGCACTCCAAGATGGCCGCCAGAGTTGCGCCGAGTTAGCGTTCTAGTCTTCCAGCCTCATCATCACCGCAGCTGAGGTGAGGCGCCGTCAACCAGAGAACTGCGCACTTCACCGTGAACCTTGCCTGAGGTAGCAGCTATCCAGTTGTTACCTGTGAAGAAAATCTTCGAATTCCGTTTTCATAGCGTTTTCCCTTTAGAGCTTCCCAGCCCCTTTCCCAGCCAAGAGAAGATCATTTCGGAGAAACTTGCAGCGCGAGATTTCCAGTTTTCCGTGAAGAGTTGTCGAGTGCGTAGGTCCGGCACTGACAACTGAGGAGGAGTCGGCGCTCTGTTTTCTCGGTGAAGAGAGAGAACGGAACAACGTAGATAAGTGTCATCTAGAGCATGCTTAATAGACTGTGAATTACGTAATTCTGAAGTTCTAGCTATTGGATGGTCTTCCGAGAAATTGCGATGTCAAAGACTAGTTTCAAGCAGTGATTAATTTAGTCAAGATATTTTAATCTCCACATAGAACTGTCAAGTTGAGAGAATTCATGAGGTCCTAAGTTTTCAGTCATCGAATAGTATCAAGGAAAAGCACGAAGTAAAGAACTTTAAAGCCATACTCTTGAATCCCGGAGAGAAGGTGCAATTCAGCAAAGAAACTCTCATGCACGCTGATAGTACAGAAGAGAGGCTAACTCTGGAGATTTACTTGGTAGGTCAGAACCCATAGGGATTGTAGATAGGTTAGATAGAAAGAATAAGAAGCTAACAATTTGTTTCTCTCTTCCCTGTTTGCATTAGTCATGACAAGATCTGCCGACCGGATCTGAAGACAAGAATCTGCCAGACAGTCTCTTCTCTTCTCTCTCTTTTGTTATTTTATCCAATCCCCCTTCCCTCGGGATGATGGCTTAGAGGCTCATGTTATCTGTGGGCTCTGGGTTATCGTTCAGAGTGGATTTGGGAATCGGCATCTCTGTTCCTGTGCAGTCCAATACCACAGAGTTTTCTGCAGCCTGACAGACTCACACCATGGCTTTACAAAGAATCTGCCCCCAAATCAGAGAACAGCCCTTAATGATCTGCAGAATTGTAGATAGGTAACGATAGAACCAGCAGATAAGGGGGGGGGGGGGGGAGGGGTGGTCTTCAACAGTACAGATTATGACATGAGGATGCAGGCCCTACTGGACATTGCAGACCATTACACCCCCCCCACTTTTAGGATGGTGGACAGATTAAAAAAGGATGTCTCCATTTTCCTTAACCAAGGTAGGGAAAACGATTATATTTGTGACGATGAATATAAGTTTTTATGCAACAGTAATCCTATAATTCCAGCAATATATGGATTACCTAAAATCCACAAAAGCACTTCAAATCCACCAATGAGGCCCATTGTAAGCTTAAGACAAAAAACGGGCCTCTGTGAGTTAATTCAGAGGTCCGGGGGGATATGAGAGGGGATGTGGAGTACGTCCTCCCTTATAATTATAATACAACAATAAATACTCCAAAGGAGACCCACTCTGAAATCCACTGGATCAATGTGGGTAATGATATTGAGGATAGACCCTACGGGTTGGGTGAGATTATACAACTAAACACTCAGGGTGTGTGTGATATGCTAATCATACCTATGTGGTGATAAGGGGGCAACACTAGTTGTTTTTAGTTACCCTCACACACCCTAGTGGTGTCATGCTTCATCATCGGGTCACCTGGACTTCTATAGGTCCAGGTGGGCTCAACCACAGTATTGGGAAGCTCTTATGATATTGAAGGCAGATGGATATAAATAAAATACCTCAGACAGTACCCAGGTATCCCTTTATTCGTGGGTCTGTATGGGTAATTAAAATTAAAGATAAAAAGGGTTTCGTCAGGATTTTTATGGTCCTATGACCCTAGTGAGATGCCAACATGTTTCAGTCCTAAATTGGCCATAAAGGTCCTGGACTTTCTTCAGGGCAAAAGAGGAACCCACTATGTGTGTGGATATTAAAGAGGCGGAATTCCCTACTCTTTACAATGTAGCAAGGGAAGATAGCTTCTCCTCGTATTAATGTGTAATGCCAGGCTCCATCTGGGAAGAAATTAAGGCAAAAAAACATAATTATACATATAGACGTTCTCCATATATTGTGTAAAATCCCACGCGTGGCACACCGACTATTCAGTGAACATGCTAGAACTGTGGAGAGCTAGAGTGCTCTCATGCTATGTCACTCAATATTTTAATGAAGTGGCATTTATTCGTGACATCCAGTATTCTGTGTCAAATATCACACACTTATTGAATTCAATCGATGTGACATTGTGAAGTGAAATACCAGCACAGTGGTCGTAGTCTCAATTGCAATGAAAAGTAATTCTGAATTCACACACTCTTATCCATTGTCTGGTTATCGTGTCCTACACTCACACCCATTCACACACATCATGCATACGTCGTATTTGCACCTTAAGCACTTACCCAATAAATGTTGGGCGAGGGCTTCTCAGTCAGCGAGAAAATGGGGCTTGTACACCTATCCAAAAGGGTGTTGGTAAATGGTATGTCATTAGCAGTTTACCTATAGAGCAGTCAATACACTAGATCGACTTCTCAGCGTATGAGAGACCCAATAAAATAGGTCCGATATTATCGTAAGTACGCGGCGGGCTTATTACTTACTTTAAATGAAGAAGCTCCCTACCGTGAACCGACTCTCTCGCGTCCCGGCTCGTGGCTGCTGGTGAAGCCGTGGACGGAGAGAGTATTGTTTATTTCCGACGCGGCATGACGCAGATGACGTCGCCGGCGGAAACAGAACCCTCCTTGAAGCAAAGGATGCTGGGAATTGTAGTTTTTAACGACTACAATCACGTAGTTTCGGGTCTAGTAGACAGCGTATACGCTGTTATCTCGTTCTTCATCATAGTGTTTCTGTTTCTTGATTCAAAAGGTTTTAGAAGCAAGATATGTGATTGTCATGCTATGAAGTAAATAAAATCGTATGTAGTCATATTACTATGGTGTTTATTAAAAACGGGGGCGCACTGCTCTAATAAAGGTCAGGTTATGTCTGGCCGTGGGTGTGAATCTGGACTAAATTGTGGAGAAGCTAAGTGATGTCGAAACCATGTTGGTGTGTAATGCAGAAAAAATATCACTTATATCTGACATCATTATGTATTGGTAACAAAATGTAACTGTATCCTGAGTTGATAGACTACGTCGTGTGTGTCTACAAATTCAGTGCTCGGTGTAGGATAGATCACTCATGGATAAGTGGGGGCTCCGTTTTCCATGGACTATATGTATGCGTTGAGTGTGTCTGTCATACGACAGTGGCGCCTGGAGAATTCACGTTATAGGTTAATAGGGACAGGGATCTGCTCATAATGCCCTTAGCCCCTAGTCTGCTGTCTGGTCACTGGTGTGGGAGGGAGGGTCTGAACATCCAACAGGTTATTTTCCCAATTGTGCCCACGGTATGGAATCATTGAGGCCTGTAATGTGGGTTTTGAGGCGGTAAACCCACCGTTGTTCTTTTTCCAGTAGTGTTTTTTGCAGATTGTTACTGGATTTGATTTTCTCAATCACTGTCCATTTTATATCTGTGTCTTTATGATTTTTCTCAACATAATGGGCTGTGAGTCTGGTTGCAGTGATTGCTCTCCTTATTGTGCTGCAGTGGTCACTTATCCGTGTCTTTACCTTGCGGGAAGTCATACCCACATAAGACAATTGGCACGGACATTTGATCAAATAAACCACTCCGTCTGAGTTACAGTTCGTGTGGCATCTTTGTTCCCAGGGTGTGTTTAAACCGAGGTCCAATTGTGTAGTGTGTTCAGTGAACTCACAAGCTACACATGAGCCACATGGATAATGTCCCATCACTGGGGTGGTATTCCAGAGGGTGGTTTGCGTGCTTTTCGCTGGTGTGAAACTATTAGTATGTACCAGGGAGTCCTTGAGGCTCTTATTTCTTTTAAATGAAAACATAGGTTTCTCATATTCCAGATTGTTGGATGTCAAGATGTTCCATTTTTTATTTATGATCTTCTTGATCTGGTTAGATGAAGAATTATATGTGGTCACACATATTAATTGTTGTGATTCAGGCCTCTCATTGGTCTCAAGCAAGGATTCTCTTGGTGTATTCCGTGCTCGTTTTTTTGCATTCTCAATTATTCTTACTGGGTAGTTTTTCTCTTTTAGTTTGCTTGTAAGTATCTCTGCTTCTTTTTTGAAGTCTTTAGTGACTGAACAGTTCCTGCGAATGCGTAGGAATTGACCCACCGGTAAATTTTCTCTTAAACTCCTCGGATGAGAACTGTCAAAGCGTAGGAGACTGTTCCTATCAGTGGGTTTAGTGTACAGGGAGCTAGACAGACCCCCCTCGCTGGCAATGATATTTATGTCAAGAAACGGTATCGTTTGCCTATTGTGGTGCAGAGTGAACCGCAGATAGGGGTTTAGATGATTTATCCACTGTTCAAACTCCTTCAGGACCCTTTCATCACCCCTCCACACCAACAGGATATCGTCTATATACCTGTACCAGCTGCAGATGTTATCTTTGTAGGGGTTGAGGGCCCAGATGTTTTGATTTTCAAAATGGCTCATGTACAGGCAGGCTAGACTGGGAGCAAAAGTGCTGCCCATAGAAGTACCATGGACTTGCAGGTACATTTGATCTTCGAATTTGAAAAAGTTTTCTGTCAGTGCGAGTGTAATGAGATAGATAATCCACTCGACTGGGGCTGACCATCTCCAATCTTCATTCTGAAGTAAACCTTGGATCACTTCAATGCTCTCTGCTTGTGGGATACTGGTGTACAATGCCTCCACATCAAGGCTTACCAGGATTTGTTGGTCAGGATCGAATTCGATGTCCATAATTAGATTTAATAGATGTTTAGTGTCTTGCACATAAGATTTTATTTGTTTGACTAGGGGGCGTAGAAACCAATCCGTGTATTGTGAGATGGGCTCTAAAATGGACCCACATCCAGATACAATAGGTCTGCCTGGTGGCGGTATTTTCCCTTTATGGATCTTAGGGATCGTGTAAAACAATGCAGTCCTTGGTTCTAGTTGGTTGAGGAAATTATGCTCTTTTTGGAAATCCATCCTTTTTCCATGGCGTCCAATGTTGCTGTGCTGATGGTTTTCCTTAATCTTTCAGTAGGATCTTTTTTGATCTTCCGGTAAAAATTCACATCTTGTAAAAGGGAGAGGCATATGGTCCTGTATGTCTCAGTATCCTGTATCACTGTGGCTCCTCCCTTATCCGCAGGTTTAATTATTATAGCTGCGTTTTTCTGTAGGCACTCCAGTGCTATCCTTTCTTTTTTACTCAAATTGTTGTATCCTGTTACGTTTTGAGGTAGTGATTCAATCTCTTTTACCACCGCTTCCTCAAAGGCTAGGACTTCAGGTGGCATAAGACTCGTGGGTGGTACAAATGTTGATTTCCTCTTTAGGTCTGTATAGTTACCCTCGGTGGTGGTTGTGTCTTTATCTTTGAAGAAGGTTTTCAATCTAATCTTCCGGAAGAATTCTCCCAATTCGCATCTTAGATTGAATTTATCAAGATATGTAGTGGGAACGAAGCCCAAACCTTTCTCAAGAACCTTGATTTCATCATCTGTCAGGACCTTTTGGGAGAGGTTCACGATCACTCCCTCATTCCGCTCGGTCCTGGTTGGGGTTGGCCCTTCGTCATGCTCCTCGTGTTGGGTGTGGTTTTCTCCGATTGGTCCCATGTGACTCTCCTGTTGTTGTTGTTCGCCCCTCTTCCTCGTCTGCCTCTTCTTCCGCCCTGTGATAAAAAATGGTTGTAATTGGGTTGGAAGTAGGGGCCCACAGGATATTGTGGTGGTCCGTTAAACGGTCCCGGGGCAAAAGGTATGGGCCACTGGTACATCTGTGGTGGGCCATAGTTCTGATTAAATCCCCCTCTATGAGGACGACCTTGTTTATGATTCCAATTCTTTTTAGACCCATCACTTGAGAATCCGCCTTGGTCAGAATTGGTGGAAGCTGAATCACTGCTCTTAGTAGAGCCGGTGTCAGATAGTTGTTCACTTTGATAGTCATCTTTAATATATGGATATACTTTTTCATGACTAAATTTCTTTAGGTCTTTCTGTAATTTGGAGATTTTGTTCTTCATGAGGAAGTCTTTGTGTTCTGTTATCTCTTTGTTGACTTCATCTAATTTTTTCTTATAGATTGTCAATTTCACTTCTGTGATAAGGTGGTCTTCGCTAGTCTTAATTTTGACTAGCATTGCTTCAGACAGGCGTTTGGCTGTATTAATAATGAGAATGAGCCAGTCTCATGAACACCGCCAAGCTATTAATGACCACTCCTTTTTAAACAGTGGGTCATCCAAAAAGATCCTCGGGGCATTGGAGACCAACAGGCCTGTTGGTGCTGCATTCCCCCTTAAATACTCAGTCATTATTGCTCCATGTAGAAGGATGCGCATTTGGTTGCGCTTTAGTTCTTTCAATTCATCCCAGTTTTGTGCCTGGGTCAAGCTCTGATTGATGTTTGTGTCTAGTAATAGTGATGGCCCTGCTAGAATGGCGGAGGCATCATCATCCGTGTATCCTATGCCCATTAGATCGGCCATGGCAATATATGTTCGTGTGTGTGGGTCTATCCTCAATATCATTACCCACATTGATCCAGTGGATTTCAGAGTGGGTCTCCTTTGGAGTATTTATTGTTGTATTATAATTATAAGGGAGGACGTACTCCACATCCCCTCTCATATCCCCCCGGACCTCTGAATTAACTCACAGAGGCCCGTTTTTTGTCTTATTCTTTGAGCAGCGCACAGCTGCGGGATTTCTATAGCACTGTTTGTTACAGTACTATGAACTTCTGGGAGTTTAAATATCACTAGTTTTAGTGGTCTCTTGCAATTTTCTAGTTACCTTTAACACACACGAACATATATTGCCATGGCCGATCTAATGGGCATAGGATACACGGATGATGATGCCTCCCATCTTTTTGGATGACCCACTGTTTAAAAAGGAGTGGTCATTAATAGCTTGGCGGTGTTCACGAGACTGGCTCATTCTCATTATTAATACAGCCAAACGCCTGTCTGAAGCAATGCTAGTCAAAATTAAGACTAGCGAAGACCACCTTATCACAGAAGTGAAATTGACAATCTATAAGAAAAAATTAGATGAAGTCAACAAAGAGATAACAGAACACAAAGACTTCCTCATGAAGAACAAAATCTCCAAATTACAGAAAGACCTAAAGAAATTTAGTCATGAAAAAGTATATCCATATATTAAAGATGACTATCAAAGTGAACAACTATCTGACACCGGCTCTACTAAGAGCAGTGATTCAGCTTCCACCAATTCTGACCAAGGCGGATTCTCAAGTGATGGGTCTAAAAAGAATTGGAATCATAAACAAGGTCGTCCTCATAGAGGGGGATTTAATCAGAACTATGGCCCACCACAGATGTACCAGTGGCCCATACCTTTTGCCCCGGGACCGTTTAACGGACCACCACAATATCCTGTGGGCCCCTACTTCCAACCCAATTACAACCATTTTTTATCACAGGGCGGAAGAAGAGGCAGACGAGGAAGAGGGGCGAACAACAACAACAGGAGAGTCACATGGGACCAATCGGAGAAAACCACACCCAACACGAGGAGCATGACGAAGGGCCAACCCCAACCAGGACCGAGCGGAATGAGGGAGTGATCGTGAACCTCTCCCAAAAGGTCCTGACAGATGATGAAATCAAGGTTCTTGAGAAAGGTTTGGGCTTCGTTCCCACTACATATCTTGATAAATTCAATCTAAGATGCGAATTGGGAGAATTCTTCCGGAAGATTAGATTGAAAACCTTCTTCAAAGATAAAGACACAACCACCACCGAGGGTAACTATACAGACCTAAAGAGGAAATCAACATTTGTACCACCCACGAGTCTTATGCCACCTGAAGTCCTAGCCTTTGAGGAAGCGGTGGTAAAAGAGATTGAATCACTACCTCAAAACGTAACAGGATACAACAATTTGAGTAAAAAAGAAAGGATAGCACTGGAGTGCCTACAGAAAAACGCAGCTATAATAATTAAACCTGCGGATAAGGGAGGAGCCACAGTGATACAGGATACTGAGACATACAGGACCATATGCCTCTCCCTTTTACAAGATGTGAATTTTTACCGGAAGATCAAAAAAGATCCTACTGAAAGATTAAGGAAAACCATCAGCACAGCAATATTGGACGCCATGGAAAAAGGATGGATTTCCAAAAAAGAGCATAATTTCCTCAACCAACTAGAACCAAGGACTGCATTGTTTTACACGATCCCTAAGATCCATAAAGGGAAAATACCGCCACCAGGCAGACCTATTGTATCTGGATGTGGGTCCATTTTAGAGCCCATCTCACAATACACGGATTGGTTTCTACGCCCCCTAGTCAAACAAATAAAATCTTATGTGCAAGACACTAAACATCTATTAAATCTAATTATGGACATCGAATTCGATCCTGACCAACAAATCCTGGTAAGCCTTGATGTGGAGGCATTGTACACCAGTATCCCACAAGCAGAGAGCATTGAAGTGATCCAAGGTTTACTTCAGAATAAAGATTGGAGATGGTCAGCCCCAGTCGAGTGGATTATCTATCTCATTACACTCGCACTGACAGAAAACTTTTTCAAATTCGAAGATCAAATGTACCTGCAAGTCCATGGTACTTCTATGGGCAGCACTTTTGCTCCCAGTCTAGCCTGCCTGTACATGAGCCATTTTGAAAATCAAAACATCTGGGCCCTCAACCCCTACAAAGATAACATCTGCAGCTGGTACAGGTATATAGACGATATCCTGTTGGTGTGGAGGGGTGATGAAAGGGTCCTGAAGGAGTTTGAACAGTGGATAAATCATCTAAACCCCTATCTGCGGTTCACTCTGCACCACAATAGGCAAACGATACCGTTTCTTGACATAAATATCATTGCCAGCGAGGGGGGTCTGTCTAGCTCCCTGTACACTAAACCCACTGATAGGAACAGTCTCCTACGCTTTGACAGTTCTCATCCGAGGAGTTTAAGAGAAAATTTACCGGTGGGTCAATTCCTACGCATTCGCAGGAACTGTTCAGTCACTAAAGACTTCAAAAAAGAAGCAGAGATACTTACAAGCAAACTAAAAGAGAAAAACTACCCAGTAAGAATAATTGAGAATGCAAAAAAACGAGCACGGAATACACCAAGAGAATCCTTGCTTGAGACCAATGAGAGGCCTGAATCACAACAATTAATATGTGTGACCACATATAATTCTTCATCTAACCAGATCAAGAAGATCATAAATAAAAAATGGAACATCTTGACATCCAACAATCTGGAATATGAGAAACCTATGTTTTCATTTAAAAGAAATAAGAGCCTCAAGGACTCCGTGGTACATACTAATAGTTTCACACCAGCTAAAAGCACGCAAACCACCCTCTGGAATACCACCCCAGTGATGGGACATTATCCATGTGGCTCATGTGTAGCTTGTGAGTTCACTGAACACACTACACAATTGGACCTCGGTTTAAACACACCCTGGGAACAAAGATGCCACACGAACTGTAACTCAGACGGAGTGGTTTATTTGATCAAATGTCCGTGCCAATTGTCTTATGTGGGTATGACTTCCCGCAAGGTAAAGAAACGGATAAGTGAACACCGCAGCACAATAAGGAGAGCAATCACTGCAACCAGACTCACAGCCCATTATGTTGAGAAAAATCATAAAGACACAGATATAAAATGGACAGTGATTGAGAAAATCAAATCCAGTAACAATCTGCAAAAAACACTACTGGAAAAAGACCAACGGTGGGTTTACCGCCTCAAAACCCACATTACAGGCCTCAATGATTCCATACCGTGGGCACAATTGGGAAAATAACCTGTTGGATGTTCAGACCCTCCCTCCCACACCAGTGACCAGACAGCAGACTAGGGGCTAAGGGCATTATGAGCCGATCCC
This sequence comes from Lissotriton vulgaris, assembly GCF_964263255.1. Lineage (NCBI taxonomy): Eukaryota > Metazoa > Chordata > Amphibia > Caudata > Salamandridae > Lissotriton > Lissotriton vulgaris. The sequence goes on along the minus strand of NC_141697.1, from coordinate 318,228,104 downwards.
TGTCCCTATTAACCTATAACTTGAATTCTCCAGGCCCCACTGTCGTATGACAGACACACTCAACGCATACATATAGTCCATGGAAAACGGAGCCCCCACTTATCCATGAGTGATCTATCCTACACCGAGCACTGAATTTGTAGACACACACGACGTAGTCTATCAACTCAGGATACAGTTACATTTTGTTACCAATACATAATGATGTCAGATATAAGTGATATTTTTTCTGCATTACACACCAACATGGTTTCGACATCACTTAGCTTCTCCACAATTTAGTCCAGATTCACACCCACGGCCAGACATAACCTGACCTTTATTAGAGCAGTGCGCCCCCGTTTTTAATAAACACCATAGTAATATGACTACATACGATTTTATTTACTTCATAGCATGACAATCACATATCTTGCTTCTAAAACCTTTTGAATCAAGAAACAGAAACACTATGATGAAGAACGAGATAACAGCGTATACGCTGTCTACTAGACCCGAAACTACGTGATTGTAGTCGTTAAAAACTACAATTCCCAGCATCCTTTGCATCAAGGAGGGTTCTGTTTCCGCCGGCGACGTCATCTGCGTCATGCCGCGTCGGAAATAAACAATACTCTCTCCGTCCACGGCTTCACCAGCAGCCACGAGCCGGGGCGCGAGAGAGTCGGTTCACGGTAGGGAGCTTCTTCATTTAAAGTAAGTAATAAGCCCGCCGCGTACTTACGATAATATCGGACCTATTTTATTGGGTCTCTCATACGCTGAGAAGTCGATCTAGTGTATTGACTGCTCTATAGGTAAACTGCTAATGACATACCATTTACCAACACCCTTTTGGATAGGTGTACAAGCCCCATTTTCTCGCTGACTGAGAAGCCCTCGCCCAACATTTATTGGGTAAGTGCTTAAGGTGCAAATACGACGTATGCATGATGTGTGTGAATGGGTGTGAGTGTAGGACACGATAACCAGACAATGGATAAGAGTGTGTGAATTCAGAATAACTTTTCATTGCAATTGAGACTACGACCACTGTGCTGGTATTTCACTTCACAATGTCACATCGATTGAATTCAATAAGTGTGTGATATTTGACACAGAATACTGGATGTCACGAATAAATGCCACTTCATTAAAATATTGAGTGACATAGCATGAGAGCACTCTAGCTCTCCACAGTTCTAGCATGTTCACTGAATAGTCGGTGTGCCACGCGTGGGATTTTACACAATATATGGAGAACGTCTATATGTATAATTATGTTTTTTTGCCTTAATTTCTTCCCAGATGGAGCCTGGCATTACACATTAATACGAGGAGAAGCTATCTTCCCTTGCTACATTGTAAAGAGTAGGGAATTCCGCCTCTTTAATATCCACACACATAGTGGGTTCCTCTTTTGCCCTGAAGAAAGTCCAGGACCTTTATGGCCAATTTAGGACTGAAACATGTTGGCATCTCACTAGGGTCATAGGACCATAAAAATCCTGACGAAACCCTTTTTATCTTTAATTTTAATTACCCATACAGACCCACGAATAAAGGGATACCTGGGTACTGTCTGAGGTATTTTATTTATATCCATCTGCCTTCAATATCATAAGAGCTTCCCAATACTGTGGTTGAGCCCACCTGGACCTATAGGAGTCCAGGTGACCCGATGATGAAGCATGACACCACTAGGGTGTGTGAGGGTAACTAAAAACAACTAGTGTTGCCCCCTTATCACCACATAGGTATGATTAGCATATCACACACACCCTGAGTGTTTAGTTGTATAATCTCACCCAACCCGTAGGGTCTATCCTCAATATCATTACCCACATTGATCCCGCCCATTGTAAGCTGTCTTGGTTCTCTATTGGAACCTTTGAGTAAGTATGTCGATTTCTTTTTGCGTCCTTTGGTCCAGGCGCAAAAATCATATCTGAAAGACACAGCCCATACTATCTCGATTTTTGAGGGGCAAAGCTTCGACAAGGTGACCCAGCTTTTGGTCACCTTGGATATTGAGGCTTTATTTACAAATATCCCACAGGACGATACAATCGCGGTGATATCCTCCATCCTGGAGGGAGTAGATCTCAATGGTGGCAACAAAGATTTCATCTTGGGATGCGTAGAACTTATCCCCAAAAACAACATCTTTCTATTCAAGGAAAGCCTATACAAGCAGGTCAAAGGGACCAGCATGGGGGCCACTTGTGCCCCCAGTCTGGCATGTCTCTATGCTGCCAATTTAGAACATACAGTCTGATTCATGAAAACCGGAATCTGCGATTCTCAATTTGTGAAAAAATGCGAATCGCAATTGAGAAACCGCAGAACGGAATTCATGATGTTTTGCGATAAAAAAAAGCGATTCGCACGTGGCCGCAAAAGCCGTTTGCGATTATCGATAATCGCAGAAAAATCGCAATTTCCGGCTACATCCGTGTCGGAATTGCGATATCGCAAATAGCGATATCGCTAATTGCGAGATCGCAAAAAGCGAGATCGCAAAATTGCGAGATCGGGAAAACGGGAAGTCGCATTTCGAGCACAGTGATGACATCACAACCAGGAAGCAGCCAGTTCCCACCCCCATTCACCACAGTGAGGCAGACCTCGAGTCAGCAACTGGGAGAGCTCCTGCAATTCTGTGTGGATTTGTACTCTGAAACCACAGTGCAGCAATGTCTGAGGATGCAGTTCCTGGGCCCAGCAACACCACAGGGCGGAAGAGAAAGTTAAAATTCTCTGAGCAGGAGCTGGAGCATTTAATAGAAGGGGTGGTGGCCAACCACTCCAAACTGTTTGGGAAGGACTCTAGGAGGGTGCCGGAGCAGGAAAAACGCAGGATCTGGCAGGGTATAGCATCCACGGGGAACTCTGTGGGTGTGGCTGATAGGTCACTGGACGAACTCAAAAAACGCTGGTACGACCTCCGAGGTCGTGCCAAAGAGAAGGCGGCTGAGAGGCTGGGAGAGTCATCGGGCACTGGAGGGGGAGGACCTACAGTCCCTCCAAACACCCCCTTGGAGGACCAAGTTGAAGACACGCTTGAGACTGAGGCGTGCATCGGAGTGACTCGTCTGGACTCATCCCGCCCCACACAAGAAATCAAAGGTAAGTGGCATGCGACTGCGACCCTGTCCCCTCTGGATTACCATGACCATATAGCCTCCCATAATGTTCCATAGTCATGCCATCGTTGCACATCAGGTAATGCCCTGAAGCATTGTGGGACATGTAGTGTGGCTACAATGTAGAAGTACCACAATGCAGCCAGACAGGTTCCAAAGTACGCAAAGCCATAGCCAGTCAGGGAATGTCACCCAGCATGCATGTAGTAACTGCACGTGTGACAGATACATGCAACTAATGTCCACTTCCCCTCACAAGTGACGCAGACAGCAGCGACAGCGAGAGGCTGCAAATAGATGAGGAGGCCCAGGATGAGGAGGAGGTGCCGCCACATACACAGCCACCAGCCCCTGCCGCAGCAACAACACCAGCAGCCAGGTCCACCAGCAGTGTGCCTCCTGCGTCTGGCGCAGCAAGTACTGCCGCAGCCAGGCCCACAACTAGTGTGCCCCCAGCCTCTGCCGCAACAACTACTGCCGCAGCCAGGCCCACAACTAGTGTGCCCCCAGCCTCAGCCGCAACAACTACTGCCGCAGCCAGGCCCACTACCAGTGTGCCTCCAGCCCCTGCCGCACCAGCAACGCCTGCTGTGACACCACCAGCAGCTGGTGCTTCTACATCAGGGCCCACAACAGCGGCAACACAGCGGCCACCCACTGTGTCAGGCCAGCAGAGCAGGCGTGGCAGGTCTCGCCTGCAGACCAATGCAGCTATCAGCAGGAGGGGGAATGGACAGCGGCTGGCGAGAATGAGCGTGGAAAGACGCATGCTCCATATACATCAGCTGCAGGCACGCCGGCAAGGTGCCATACAGCTACAGCTGTACAACATTGGGCGCAATGTGGCCGGAGTGGGGGACCGGATGGACCACATGACGGCAGCCATGACAGGTGTGGGGGAGGGATGTATGACGTTACCACGCATACTTTTACCACGCATACCATTACAACGCGGTATTTACAACGCATACCGTTACAACGCATAGCGCTTAGAGGTGCTGGATAGTGGTAAGTATAATTTTACATTTTAACTCCAGTCCCCGTGGACACTAGGGAAGGTGTTGGATATAAAATTATACTTATTCCCTATCCTAGAGCGCCCCCAGCGCAATGCGTTGTAATGGTATGCGTGGTAATGCCTGCGTTGTAGTGGTAGTGCGTGGTAAAAAATGCGTGCTAAACGTTGTATACCGTGGGGGAGGGAATGGCCCGCATGACTACAGCCATGGAGGCCAACACTGCAGCAATTACATCTCAGCGCAACGCAGCACGCCGGCGCCACCGTCAGCTATTGACCCGGCTGACGGCCTACACCAGGTCCAATTATGTTATAGGCAATGCCACATCACAGTTATCGCAGCGGTCCCTTGCGCAGCAGTAGCAGCTCATCCAGTGCTGCGAGGATGTGGCCAGGGTCCTTGAGCACCTGACCACTGCCGTGACAGCACTACACCCTCCTGCTCTACCTGCCACTGTTGGGGGTGATGATGCCAGTGAGGGGACATCGAGTGTGAGCAGCCACTCTGCCTCACAGGGGCACTCAGGCGCAGCACCAGGCCCACTGCAGGTACACGTGCCTTGGATGAGGATGAGCTGCAGAGGCGCTTGGGTGGTACGCGCAGGAGGCGCACATGACTTCATACGACTATTACAGGCACAGGCTGAGTATAAGCCTGCCCTGTCCTTTCACACAGCAGTATGCTGAAATACTGTTAGCAATGTGAACATTTAAACTGGTACCATTATTGCGAATGAAACAATAATATTTAATTTTGCAGCACACATTGGCATTGTGTCATTATTACATTTTGCATGCATCTGTGATTTGTGGGGTGAGGGTAGAGGGTGCACTAGAAACTGTTCATTGTGATGTGGTTGCGGCGTCTGTGGCCTTCAGCTGCGTTCTCCCTGCGTGCATGGCGCGCATGTGCAGGTGGCCGGTCGTCCCCTTCCGATTCACTGCCAGAGATGTCGACAGGTATCCGGCGCTTGGTAGCAATGTTGTGTAGGATAGCACACACAGCCACAATGCGGCAGAACACTTCAGGACTGTAGTACATGGCCCCACCTGTCTTGTGAAGTATGCGGAATCTGCTCTTCAGTAGGCCAAATGTTCTCTCTATGCAATTCCTTGTGCGTATGTGTGATACGTTGTAACACCGTTGCTGTGGTGTAGCAGGGTTGAGGTATGGGGTGAGGAGGTATTCACGCAGGGCGTACCCACTGTCACCTGAATGAGAGGAGCAGAGGGTGAGTGCCTGTGCAGCGCAGCTAGTCATTTGCAATGTGTCATTGAGGGCAAAGTGTACTTACCAAGTAGGTGTCCTTCCCCGAAGTCTCCCCTGACCAGTCGTGTGTGGAGGCCGCTGTGCCGGAATTTGAATGAGTCATGTGTACTCCCCGGGTACTGTGCCACTATGTCCGTGATGTATGTCTTTGCATTGCAGACCATCTGGTTGTTGAGGGAGTGGTAGGACTTGCGATTGCGGTACATGTACTCCGTTGCAGCAGGTGGGAAAATGTGGACGTGGGTACAGTCAATGCATCCTATCACGTGTGGGAAACGGGCAACATTGTAGAATTGTAGCTTGGTCTCATCCAATTCCTGTTGGCTGGTGGGAAATTTGATGTGGTGGTGTAGCTGGGTCAGCATTGCGTCAAGGAAACTACGTAGGCAGCGGGACATGGTGGGCTGGGATATCCCCCCAGCTACCTCAACTATCCCCTGGAAGCTCCCAGAGGCCAGGAGGTGCAGGCTACACAATACCTGGACATGTGTTGGGACGGCATTGGTCCGCCTTGTTGGGTGCTGCATCAGGGGGTCAAGGGTCCTGTATTAGCTTGATGATCATAGCCCCATTGAGCCGGTACTTTGCGTATATTTGGTCTCTGGTCTGGCCCAGCAGGGTGACCCACTGGCGGAATATCCTCTCCGGGATTCTGCGTCTCCTCCTTGCTGCTCGCTGTAGCCTTCGCCGCCTGACCACCATGTACATTCCTGGCATGGTGAAACTCGTTCTGCTGCTGCTGCTTCCCCTTAAGTGTGTTTGGTCAGGCCTGCACCAGTTACTGATTGGCCAACGGTTTTTCCAATTTTTTTTTCCTATGGGTTTGACGGTTACTACCTGCTTTGTGTTGTCCTTAAATTGCGCCTCGCAAAATGCGATTTTTGGCTTTTTTGCTATTAGCGATTTTTCATGAATACCAATTGCGAGTAATGTGCGATTTTGCAATTATTTTCGCAGAATCCGTGCTTTCTCGCTATTTCCGATTCGCAATTGGTATCCTGCCGGCATTCTGCGAATATTTTTGCGATTTCGCAAATCTGTGTTTGCGATTTCGCATATTTAATGGTGAATTGCGATTATGGGAATTGCGCCCGTGATAGCATTTTCGCAGCTATTGCGGGTGCAATTTTGCTTCATGAATCAGGCTGATTGACACATCTACAACGAAATGGCATCCTTTTTTGAGAACATAGCTCACTGGCACCGTTTCATAGACGATATCATCTTTGTCTGGAAAAGTGTTAGTGAGGATTTGGTCTCCTTCCTTGAGTGGTTGAACCTGGGGGATAAAAACCTAAAATTTAATGCCCACTACAGTGACAGTAGTGTGAACTTTCTGGACATAAAAATAAAAGAATCCAATGGCAGATTAAATGTAGAATTATTTACGAAACCAACCGACAAAAACAGTCTGTTGGAATATCGGAGCAATCATCCCCGTTCCCAAAAGGACAACATTCCGTTTGGGGAATTTTTAAGACTCAGGCGCAACTGTACAACATTGGAGGACTTTTACCATCATGCAGATATCATGGACAAAAAATTGCGCAAAAGAGGCTACCCAAAAAAATTGATCAAACAATCATTAAAAAGAGCCAGGTTCTATAATAGAGACGCTCTGCTAGACAACAACAGACAAAAAATCAGTAAAACACATGATAAAATAGTATTTGTGAGCCAATATTCTGGCCTCAGCAACAAAATCAAGAATATTGTCAACCGAAACTGGAAGATTCTTAACAGTGAGCTTGAAACACCCATGCCCAAGCCACTGTTTTCTTTCAGACGCAACAAAACCCTGCGTACTGCCCTGGTACATACATATAACAACCAAGTCACTACCTCCCAAACCACTCTGACAGGAGAAGGCCGGGCAGTTGTTAACTACAGATGTGGATCATGTTCAATTTGCCCAACTGCATGGAAAGTAAGACACTTAATTTTAATGGCAAAACAATGATCCAAAAAAGTTTGACAAACTGTAGAAGTAAAAGCGTAATCTACCTCATAATCTGCCCCTGCGGGTTAGGTTATGTAGGCGAGACAGGAAGAGAACTACGCATAAGATTACAAGAACATAGGTCAGCAATTAAAAATAAAAAAGAAAATGCCCCTCTCACAGACCATTTTACATCAAATAATCATGAGTGTAACCAATTCTCTTGTTTTATATTGGAGGAAGTTAGTATAAGCAGGAGGGGCGGTAATTTAGAAGCCCATAGAAAAAAACGTGAACAGTGGTATATATGCCACCTCGATACGATCAAGAGAGGCCTTAATACTAGGGAGGACTGGATGACCATAATAAATAACAATTAGCGATGACAATAATGAACCTGAATAAATATGACTAACACACTTTTAACTCCACTTAAAGAAAGAAATGATAAGAACATCTGTTAATGGTATTAACTTAAAGATCTTTTTTCGTAGTGCTTTGAATATTTACTAGCCCATAAAAATATCAATCCTATATTTGTAATTTGTGCCTCAATTAGAAACAACATTCATAACAATACACATCGCAACCAGGATTGAAAACGAGTCTTGGAACACATTCCATCGGGAATCCAAGCGAGGCTAGGACCGCACCCAGGGTCGAAGACGAGGCTTGAAACCCTCGAATGAAAACGAGGTTTGAAACGCATACCGCTTAAAGATGAAATACTAAACGAACCTTCCCCACGGGAAACACCACCAAGTACTAACAGCTGGTGGGTATTAAAATTTGGCCAATAGTAAACGTTTGCGGAGGTTTAAATTCACCAGTAAAACGGCATCAATCATTCGTTTTTGCCAGGACTGCGGACGGAGTTGCTAGGAGCAGCACGTGAGAAGGGAGTGGAACGCTCCATTTAAAAGATAGCCGGTAAGATCCTTGCCCTACCCCGATCGAAATTAATATAATCTTCACAGAGGGGAAGCAACTATAATAATAAGTCCCTGCACTCTAAACTTTTCTAGGTGAAGAACGCCCTGAGTAGGCGACATAGAATTGAACAAAGTTTCCAAGGAGTTTGAAGGTGTACCACTCCCTATATAGAGGGCCACTCGACCTAACACGGTAAGACGCAGGAGCCTTACGGGTTAGCTAGGAGTAATACCGTTTCGGAAATAGAGAAACTAATTTGATAATATACTTATTTATCATTACAGAGAGAAACCGTGGGAAAACGTAATAGAACGGTGAACCCAGAGGAAAGATATTAGAGTCTGTCCGTTTTTGGATAACAGGATCATATTATTAAATTTGGTAAGAAATCAATAAGAAAGTATGCAGCTTGCCAATAGTCATCTAAGATAGCATCTTAGAGAGTAACATCATCTAATTTATATTGCAGGCAATAAGCCACACAAATTGAAAGACATTGGGACATAGACGGACTCAAGGAGTTATCCTACTGACTACAAGGTATCCTTTTGGTATATTCCCGCGAATCCCCACAGACTTAGCTTAATAACATTAGAGAAGCAATTCACTAATTCACCTATCCTTAAATTATACAGCTTTGGAAATGTCCGAAGCCTTGAGGTGCCGAAAAATCACGAACAATATAACTAATATGTAACCAGGTAAAAAGGAAACAGAATAAATGTTTACCGATTTAATAAACATGGTAGAAACTATAAGAAAGGATTAAGAAAATACCCAAAAACCCTAATAGGTGCATAAAAAGGAACAGCAAAAGAGAAAGAAAATACCCAATAGCTCCAATAGGTGCACAAACTTGAGCAGCCAAACAGACTGGCTATAGGAATAGCTGTATTTGGGGGTACCTAAAAATCTTTTTAAATCGATTAGAATGGTCCCAATTGTGTAACATTCGGAATTGCTATACATTGATTTAGCTATAACAATAAGAAGGAGTTGGCAAACCATGAAAATGAGGCCCATATATTATGCACCAACAGATCCCTAATACACCATCTAGATAGATATGGAGGACCAGCAGTCAAACATGTAACCCCATAGAAATCGACTAGAAACAGGCGATGTATAAACATATAGTATATAATGTAGTGAAAAAATTCAGGACAATGGGTCTCGTATACATCACATCATTCCTATGACTGTTTAGAAGAAGGCAGAGTAGGAATTAAAAAGTACGAGCAATCAAGGTATATAAATTCAGGACAATGGGTCTCGTATACATCACATCATCCCTATGACTGTTTAGAAGAAGGCAGTGTAGGAATTAAAAAGTACGAGCAATCAAGGTATATAAATTCTCACAGCATATTATTTACTTCTAGGAAAATTCAGGACAAGTGGCAACCATCCAGTGCCCAAGTTGTAGGAGAGACTAATTGTACAGTCTTGAAAAAAATGTCACAGTATCTGTAAATTGCCATTGAAATGCGTCGACGCAGCTCAAACACAATCAAGAGAACTAATCTAACCTGGAGTCAAGAAAACAACGGGCCTAGGTTTAGATTGTAATAATAGCAGTGTCTCAGATGTGTAATTTTTATGACTGATTGTTCATGTCTTTTGTATGTCTCTCCCTTTATGTAACCGTTTTCCATTGTATAACCCAGTGCAAAATATTTAATATTGCTCTTTTTAAACAAATAAAGTGTGTGATATGATGTTTATACATTTTTAAAATGTTATATTGTGAATGTACCTTTTTTTAGATTATGGAGAATTTTCTTTATAAATTGTCTAATGATTTTGTACAAAAGTAAAAGACTTTTTTAATAAATGTTTTAACTATACAATAAATGAGTGGATAGATTGTAATAATTGTGGCCCAGCAGGAATTCATGCAATTAGGCATGAGAATATCAGTGTGTTAGCCAAGGGACAAACCTTTTCTTTACTGTTCAAGTACTCCAATCCCCTGGCACATAAGAGGTCTCTCTCAACAAATTGAAGCAACCCACCTGCATCCTTAAGTGGCGGGCCCCAGCCCTCCGGACCTTCTCCGCCATATTCGGGGCCCACCCCTCTACCACCAGGTTGACCGGGAGGCTCGTATGGAATACCCAGGGGCTGCTTCCCCCCTGCCCTAATCCGTGACCTGGCCCCCTTGCCTCCCCAGCTGGTGGCCCCATTCTCCCTGCGGAGAGCTTACCATCTCTCCCCTCAGTGCTGGCCTAGGGAGTAAGCAAGGAAGACTCCTGTTAACCCTGTAAATCAAAGTCAATGTTCTGTGGCCTCTTTTCCGCCAAAGACCCCCCTTAAACTACTAATTCTAAGGGACGGGTAGGCGGGAGTTTGCGGCCACGAGGCGCAGTCCAGGGACAGTCCGGTGCAGGCGGGAAAGAGAGACTGAACCTGGCATTCCAGTCGCCTAAATAGGCCTGAGTCTCCGCCCCCTCCTGCACCGGACATGCGTCACAGTTGACTCAGAAGTAGATCCGGTGGCCGGTCGCCCATTGGGCAAGCCCGGCAGCCTCGCATTGCAGGGGCGTGGAGAGGGGCCGGGAGGCCGGGCCTTAATGGTGCGCTCCTCGAGCCTCGTGCTTGGAATAGGGCCCGGACCCTCCAGCGTGCTTCCTCGCCCCACCCGCCACGTCAAGTTATACATCCCACAATCAACTTCAGTACTACCAGAAAGTAGGTGTAAAACAGCCATGTTTAATTTTCAACATTCATGAACATGACTAAAAACAGTACATATTAAAATTGATGAACTTCATATCACACTTTTAATATTGACATTAAAAATTATCATAACTATCTATTAAGACTAATTACTTTCTCCCCAGCACTAAGGGGCCCTCTGGCTTGCATTTCCAAATCTGAGAACCCACGCAAGGCGCAACCCACCTGCATCTTTGAATGGTGGGCCCCAGCCCTCTGGTCCTTGTCCGCCATGTTCGGGGCCCACCTCTCTACCACCAGGCTGCTCAGGAGGCTCATAGGGAATACCCAGAGGCCGCTGTCCCCTGCCCTAATCCGTGACCTGGCGCCCTTGCCTCCCCAGCCGATGGCCCCATTCTCCCTGCGGAGAGCTTATAGCCTCTCCCCTCAGTGCTGGCCTACGAGTACGCAAGGAGGACCCCCGTTAACCCTGTAAATCAATGTCAATGTTCTGTGGCTTCTTTTCCACCACAAGGGTTACCAGGGCCCATAGGTCCTTCACCCTCCCCACCACAGAACAAGTTATGCGCGAAAGACCAAATTCCTCTGATCCAAATGTCTGTGCCAATGTCTGATAAATGCACGCCATCCCGATGGAACATCACATCTTCCGTGATCATCCTGTGTGAAATATGACACAAGTGGCCCTTCACTGAGCGCAACTTGGCCAATTCCCCATTGAGCCGCCTGACTGAAACATTCAAGGCTCGTGATCGTACTCCAGTGCCCCATGACCGGCGTTGTATCATGCAAGACCAAGCAATCCGGGCTTTGGGAAAGGCCCGTCCAAGCCATGCAAACTCCGTCAGGAAGGCCTCCTTGACAGCAAGGCGTCCCCGATCCACCACGCCGTTGCCACCCAAGTGAAGAATGATTGAATCCAGGGACATCTGTCCCTCATAGTAGAACTGGCGATTCACTTGGAAGCCCAGCAGATGATAATTTTCTGGGTGCACAGGCAAGAGGCGAAAAGCTGATTCGATGTCCGTATTTGCCATATTGGCGTTTGGCCCAAGGTCACGCAGTTTTTGCAATGCCCTGTCAAAGGATGAGTAAATCACAGAACACAAGGCCGGGTCAAGTTGTGGATCATCCTGAACTGACCTGGCTCCTTCTTAGGAACCACCCCCAGTGGTAAACACACATAACCTGGCAGCGGGGGAGCAGGGAAAGGGCCGGCCACCCTGTCGAGCGCCCGCTCCTTCTCAACCTTCTGTGACACTACAGTGGGATGCATGCGTGCTGATAGCAGGTTATTGCAGCAATCTACAGGAGGTATGCCTTGTGCTGGGATGCGACAACCCCTAGAGAACCCCTGATATAACATCCTGGCTGCTGTCCTTTCTGGGTACTCATTCAGCCAAAATATCAGTCTCCCAACATCCACTGGCGTGGGCAGGTTATGGCTGAGGGGGCTTGTTCTCCCTGCCCCTTTCTTTTGATTTTTTATTGCACTTGAACTCGGGGTGGGAAGAATGGCCATAGAAAGCACAGGCGTGTTTGAATTTACATTGGCCTGTAGGCCAGGTACACGCCTTTTTGTTAAATGCCCAGCAAGTTCCCCTCTTCGCCCCCAGGCCACCTTGTGAGGCCCAAAAGGGTTCTTTGTATGGTGTGTTTTGTTATTAACATTTTCAAGCCACACATTCACCTTAGCCTGATCCCACCCAATGTCCGGGCCCTCTACCTTTTCCCATCTGAAGTCCCTGTCATAGTCTAACCATGCCGTCCCGCCATGCTCCTTCAGAATCTTATTTGCGTAATATACTAAAGGTATTGCCAGTTTCGTCTTCTTCTCTAACATTACCGTTGTAAAGACATGGAAACCAAACAACCAAGTGGTAATAGACTCTTTGACCCTTGGTCTCCTATCTTTAAAGGAGCCTTCATTCCCTTCCCTTTCTCTAAACTCAACCTCCCTCCTCTTTGGTCTGATCAGAGAAAAAATATCCACAAACTCTCCCTTCAAAATCTTTTCTTTTGTGTCCAGAGAGACATGTGTTGCCAGTTTCCCGGGTTTAGAAAGAAGTGTATCGTGACCCCCACTGCTTTAGGCCCCCATCCGAGTCCTTGTTTAAGGTCCCCACCGCCATACCTGCCGCGGTCACTGATGCCTCTGATGAGGCGGGGGCCATTTGACCCGCCGCCTGACTGGCAGTGCTCAACTTTGAGCCCTGAATTTTTTCAAGCAGTGCTATTTGTTTGCTTATTTCACTTAGCGCACTGTCTGCCCCTGATTTCGGTGCCCATAGTGCCACTGCCCCGCTACTGGGCTGGGTCCCCCCTGCTGGCGGTACCAATTGCACCAAAAGGGCTGCCACTGAAGCTAAGATACTACCTGTTGCATCCTGGGATCCTCCCGCCAGTGTCTCTGGTTGGGGAAGGGTGGGAGGGTTGAAATAACAACGGGGGGAGGTAGAGTAAAGAGATAGGATTCCTACTCCACAGGCACTGATAAATAAACAAGGAGAATCCTACTTCCAGTGTGCACCACAGGGTGGGGGACACTCAGTGTTGTGTAAAATACCCCTCGCACACCAACAGGCCCCTTGGTGTCATGCTTCATCATCGGGGTCTTCGCACCCCGCTAGAGGGATGCGGCACGCTGCGACCTGCGACTACGCGGGAGCATTGACAAGGTTGACTATGTGTGGTGTGTGTCAAGTGCAGGTGAGGGGATATATGTGAGTGAAGGGTGTGGTGAAAAATTAAAAAGTACCTGGCTAGTGAGTGGTGTGAAAAAACTTTATTCAGGACCCCTAGCTGGTGCTATTAAAAAGATGTGCAAAAAGGCGAGGTCAGTTGTCTTAATTAGGGACAAAACCTCTGGTGTGCGTCGACATGTTTCGGAACCGGTGTTCCTTCTTCAGGACGGGGCACAACTTCCCAACCCTACTCACGTATTTCTATATAAAAAAATGTTATCTACAAAACTTTATACTGAAAAGTGATAACGATCTCACGGAGGCTAACAATGTGCCTACAGCGGTATTTATCGGTTCATGCAATTGCATGCCCTGAAAAAAAGAAAAACCCAAATGAGTTTGGTTATCACACAGGATTGGCTCAAACAGGTGCAGTCACCTGGAGCCCCAAACTGTTAAATTAACCTGTAAAAAAAGGGGGGGGACACACATAACACACAACATAGAGGACACATATATAGTTTGTGTATTTGTTCTGTAAGACATACTCGTAATCACTGTTGTATATTGCATCATGAGCATATCCAGAACATCAAGGTAGGTAGGTGGATCCACAATCTGTGAGGGTAAAGAGTGGATTTCAGTGTTTTTACTCTCTTTACTCACAGTTCAACTCCACGCTAAAATCGGGAAATCTGGGAGTTGTTTTTTTGTAATATACTCACGAAATCCGCCTGAATTGGCCTCCTTCTACCACCCTGTGCTGCTCCGCTGTCAATGCGTTAGCCAGCAACATCGTGGTATATATTGGCCATTTAGGTGTTGTTTGATTGGTTAATTAGCGGAAATAGGCAGCGGGACATATGTGGGACATCCATATCCCCGCCTATCGTGAACATGTTCACGGTCTCAATGTGACATGCATTGTCTATGCCTCATCTCATTGGTTGATTACCGGGTTTTTCTGACAGACCAAATTAGGAGTATCCGTGTTGCCGCCTATCGTGCGCCCGGACACGGGTTCCTCCTGACGTGTGTCTCTTACTGGGCATGCCCGGTTGATAAGCGTTCCGTAAAGACGTGCGCATGCGCATATCACATTCGTTCCGGTTTGCTGGTTCTCCGTACTTGCGCAGTCGTATGGATCGTCGCTGTCTGAAACATATTGGGCCATCCAAAATATTTCTAGTCTCTACCGCGTGCCTCCGTATTAAGAATATTGTTTGTTCAATTTCAGGGGCTTTCTATGGTATTTTCATTTACCGCCTAGGCAATGGCATATAAACATGGACAAAGTTATTTAGCATAATTCCAAAACAGTAGGTTGCGCACTTCTGAGGGGCATTTTTGTAATTTTTTGTTTTATTCTCTATATGAAAAAACAGCCAGTTGATTTCCGTTTGTTAGTCCCTTCTTTTCCTGAAACAAACAAAAGGGCGTTTTTTATGTATTACTGTTATTGTCCAGTAACTTGGCTCCATGGAATATCGTCATTGAAACCTATGATGTGGGTTCCCAAGCGAAACACCCATCGTTGTTCTTTTTGAAACAAGCCTGTTTCTGATGTTAGACGTTCGATTACAGTCCAACGTAAGTCATTGATGCAGTGTTGGTGTTCCAAAAAGTGTGATGCCATCTTGGTGGTTGTTTTTTTACAGCGTATATTGCTTTTATGTTCCCCTATCCTCACTTTGACAGGGCGGGTGGTCATACCTATATATTCGAGGCCACATGGGCACGTTATCATGTAGACCACGTTCTTCGTATTGCAATTAGAGAAATGACGTTGTTCCCATGACGTGGCGTTCCTAAAGGTTAGGGTTTTCTTTTCTGGGTTTGATGACAGCAACTGCAATCTCCACAGGGGAAGTGTCCCTGGACCCAGTCGCATTCTGTCTTCCAGTGGGGTTTTGTCGTGGTCTAGTATGTACCAGCATGTCTTTAATGTTTCTGCCCCTTCGGTGTGCATACATTGGTTTTTCAAAATCTAGGTCTCCACAGTTCAGTATTCCCCAATGTTTGTTTATGACTTTCGATACCTGGTTTGATATGGATGTGTATGTCGTAACACAAATTGGTCTTTTGCTTGCTCCCTTGTCTTGTGGATTATCCTCTAAGAGTGCCTCCCTGTGGTTGTTCCTTGCACGTTTCATTGCCTTATCAATGGTTTTGACAGGGTATTGTCTCTGTATTAGTTTGTTTTTTAGATCTTTGGCCTGTGCATTGAATTGGTTCAATTCTGTGCAGTTTCTTCTGAGACGTAAGAACTGTCCATACGGTAGGTTCTCCCTTAAGTGTCTTGGATGGAAACTATCGTATCGTAGTAGACAGTTCCTCGAGGTGGGTTTAAAATGGGTGGTACTTTTCAGCCTTCCATCCTCAGTGTATATATTCAAATCCAGAAAGACCATTGATGTGTTGGACATCGTACTTGTAAATTTTAGGTATTCATTTTGGTTGTTGAGCCAAGTTACAAAATTCGTGGCACTGTTTACATCCCCATTCCATATAATGAAGATATCATCTATGTACCGTTTCCAGGTGTTAATCTGGGAATGGTACGGATTGTCTTCATGTAGGATCTTGTGCTGTTACAAGTGGTGAACGTATAGTCCCGCTAAACTTGGAGCAAAAGTACTGCCCATGCTCGTTCCATGGGTCTGTAGGTACAGAGTCTCTTTATATTTGAAAAAATTGTCTTTTAAGGCCATGGTGATGCATTCCAGGACCAGGTTCCTTGGTGTCTGGTACTTCCATGTATTACTGAAGAGCACTTCCTCTATGATTTGTAGAGTCTCCTCGTGAGGCAGGCTAGTATATAAGCTCTCCACGTCGAGGCTTAGTAGGAGCTGTGTGGATGGATCAAATTCTTTGTCTTCCAGTAATTGTAAGACCGCCTTCGTGTCTTTCAAATATGTGTTTGTTGATTGTACCATCGGTCGGAGGAAAGCATCCGAGAATTTGGACAGTGGCTCCAGAATCGACCCAATCCCGGAGACGATCGGTCTCCCTGGTGGATTGTTGATGTTTTTATGGATCTTCGGGATGCAGTAGAAGTATGGTATCCTCGGAGTGGGTTGTTGTAGGAAGTCAGCTTCCTTTTTGCTGAGCCAGTCATGGGCTAGACCTTCTTCTACCATGCCGCCAATTCGGATCCGAAGTCCTTCCGTTGGATCTCTTTCCAGAATTTTGTAGTTCCGTTCATCCGCTAGTAAACGTTGGCACTCTTTATCATATGCCTCTAAGGTTTGCAACACTATCGCTCCCCCTTTGTCTGCTGGTTTTATAACAAGCTCACCATTGCTTGTTAGCTCTCTTAGGGCTTGTTGTTCTTCACCACTTGTGTTGTAAAAAACGTTCTTCCCTTTCGTATTCAGTTGGTTGACCTCTGTGGTCACTGCCTTTTCGAAGGTTAGGATTTCTACAGGGATTGTAGAATCTGGTGGGGTGAAGGTTGACTTCAATTTTAAGCCCGTGTCTGTTTTATCCTCTGGTAATGGCTTGTCTTTGAAAAAAGCTTGTAGTTTCAGTTTCCGGAAGAAATCTTGTAACTCCATGTTGAGTTTGAAGATATCTGGTTTCTGTGTTGGTACAAACCCTAGGCCCTTGTTGAGAACATTCCTTTGTGTCGCTGTTAGTGTCATAGGTGTGAATCTCACACCTATGACACTAACAGCGACACAAAGCCCTAAGAGAGCTAACAAACAATGGTGAGCTTGTTATAAAACCAGCAGACAAAGGGGGAGCGATAGTGTTGCAAACCTTAGAGGCATATGATAAAGAGTGCCAACGTTTACTAGCGGATGAACGGAACTACAAAATTCTGGAAAGAGATCCAACGGAAGGACTTCGGATCCGAATTGGCGGCATGGTAGAAGAAGGTCTAGCCCATGACTGGCTCAGCAAAAAGGAAGCTGACTTCCTACAACAACCCACTCCGAGGATACCATACTTCTACTGCATCCCGAAGATCCATAAAAACATCAACAATCCACCAGGGAGACCGATCGTCTCCGGGATTGGGTCGATTCTGGAGCCACTGTCCAAATTCTCGGATGCTTTCCTCCGACCGATGGTACAATCAACAAACACATATTTGAAAGACACGAAGGCGGTCTTACAATTACTGGAAGACAAAGAATTTGATCCATCCACACAGCTCCTACTAAGCCTCGACGTGGAGAGCTTATATACTAGCCTGCCTCACGAGGAGACTCTACAAATCATAGAGGAAGTGCTCTTCAGTAATACATGGAAGTACCAGACACCAAGGAACCTGGTCCTGGAATGCATCACCATGGCCTTAAAAGACAATTTTTTCAAATATAAAGAGACTCTGTACCTACAGACCCATGGAACGAGCATGGGCAGTACTTTTGCTCCAAGTTTAGCTGGACTATACGTTCAGCACTTGGAACAGCACAAGATCCTACATGAAGACAATCCGTACCGTTCCCAGATTAACACCTGGAAACGGTACATAGATGATACCTTCATTATATGGAATGGGGATGTAAACAGTGCCACGAATTTTGTAACTTGGCTCAACAACCAAAATGAATACCTAAAATTTACAAGTACGATGTCCAACACATCAATGGTCTTTCTGGATTTGAATATATACACTGAGGATGGAAGGCTGAAAAGTACCACCCATTATAAACCCACCTCGAGGAACTGTCTACTACGATACGATAGTTTCCATCCAAGACACTTAAGGGAGAACCTACCGTATGGACAGTTCTTACGTCTCAGAAGAAACTGCACAGAATTGAACCAATTCAATGCACAGACCAAAGATCTAAAAACCAAACTAATACAGAGACAATACCCTGTCAAAACCATTGATAAGGCAATGAAACATGCAAGGAACAACCACAGGGAGGCACTCTTAGAGGATAATCCACAAGACAAGGGAGCAAGCAAAAGACCAATTTGTGTTACGACATACACATCCATATCAAACCAGGTATCGAAAGTCATAAACAAACATTGGGGAATACTGAACTGTGGAGACCTAGATTTTGAAAAACCAATGCATGCACACCGAAGGGGCACCCCCGCGCCGCACGGCCACCAGCTGCTGCGTGTGCCCCTTGCCTGCCCTGCTGCCTCGTTGAGCCTCGTTTGCCGGCTGCCGCCGCTGCGAGTGCTTTTGCCGCTTTTTTACTGGTTTTGTCAAGCATTTGTGCTTGTCTTGCCGATCTGTGTTTTTCTCTGTTTTGCCCGTTTTTTGTCGTTTATTTTTGCCTGTTTGTATTTTAAAGTGTTTTGTAAAGTATTTTAAAGTGTGCGCTCTCCTTCCTTGTTGCCCGCCTACCGCGCCACCCCCCGCCCTCCCTTCCCGCCACCGCCGCTTGTCCCCGCCCCTTTTTCTTCTGTAACCCTCCCCGCTCCCGCCTCCCAGCTGCCCCGCCCACCCGCGCACTTGGCCTTAAATGGCGACCGTGCGACGCAGGTGAGTGTGACCCACTTGTGGGACACCCCCGCGCCGCACGGCCACCAGCTGCTGCGTGTGCCCCTTGCCTGCCCTGCTGCCTCGTTGAGCCTCGTTTGCCGGCTGCCGCCGCTGCAAGTGCTTTTGCCGCTTTTTTTACTGGTTTTGTCAAGCATTTGTGCTTGTCTTGCCGATCTGTGTTTTTCTCTGTTTTGCCCGTTTTTTGTCGTTTATTTTTGCCTGTTTGTATTTTAAAGTGTTTTGTAAAGTATTTTAAAGTGTGCGCTCTCCTTCCTTGTTGCCCGCCTACCGCGCCACCCCCCGCCCTCCCTTCCCGCCACCGCCGCTTGTCCCCGCCCCTTTTTCTTCTGTAACCCTCCCCGCTCCCGCCTCCCAGCTGCCCCGCCCACCCGCGCACTTGGCCTTAAATGGCGACCGTGCGACGCAGGTGAGTGTGACCCACTTGTGGGACACCCCCGCGCCGCACGGCCACCAGCTGCTGCGTGTGCCCCTTGCCTGCCCTGCTGCCTCGTTGAGCCTCGTTTGCCGGCTGCCGCCGCTGCGAGTGCTTTTGCCGCTTTTTTACTGGTTTTGTCAAGCATTTGTGCTTGTCTTGCCGATCTGTGTTTTTCTCTGTTTTGCCCGTTTTTTGTCGTTTATTTTTGCCTGTTTGTATTTTAAAGTGTTTTGTAAAGTATTTTAAAGTGTGCGCTCTCCTTCCTTGTTGCCCGCCTACCGCGCCACCCCCCGCCCTCCCTTCCCGCCACCGCCGCTTGTCCCCGCCCCTTTTTCTTCTGTAACCCTCCCCGCTCCCGCCTCCCAGCTGCCCCGCCCACCCGCGCACTTGGCCTTAAATGGCGACCGTGCGACGCAGGTGAGTGTGACCCACTTGTGGGACACCCCCGCGCCGCACGGCCACCAGCTGCTGCGTGTGCCCCTTGCCTGCCCTGCTGCCTCGTTGAGCCTCGTTTGCCGGCTGCCGCCGCTGCGAGTGCTTTTGCCGCTTTTTTACTGGTTTTGTCAAGCATTTGTGCTTGTCTTGCCGATCTGTGTTTTTCTCTGTTTTGCCCGTTTTTTGTCGTTTATTTTTGCCTGTTTGTATTTTAAAGTGTTTTGTAAAGTATTTTAAAGTGTGCGCTCTCCTTCCTTGTTGCCCGCCTACCGCGCCACCCCCCGCCCTCCCTTCCCGCCACCGCCGCTTGTCCCCGCCCCTTTTTCTTCTGTAACCCTCCCCGCTCCCGCCTCCCAGCTGCCCCGCCCACCCGCGCACTTCGCCTTAAATGGCGACCGTGCGAACGCGCAGCGGTCACGCGCAGCGGGCGCGCCGATTGTGCGCCGAAGGCGCGCCAAAGGTAAGCCCGTCTGCGCCCGTCCGCGACCGGATCGCGACCAGCGCCAGGACCCCTGGCCCCCGAGGAGCCCGACCGACCCGCCTGACGTACTCCGCCGCCACCCTCACCGCTCTCAACACCGGCCGACTCCCAGAATGCCATCAAGCCACACCACGACACACCCACGGACCTTTCAGCTGCCACGCCTGCAAGTTCTCCTGCATCCGGACCAGCCCCGCACCAGCACCCGACAAGTCGAACTCCAGCAGCACCCACCTCAAGTGCATCCTGCTCAACACCCGCTCCGTCCACAGACACGCCATCGAACTCTGGAACCTCCTAGACGCCACAGCCCCTGACGTTGCCTTCCTCACGGAGACCTGGATGAACGCCTCTTCAGCTCCCGACATCGCCATCGCCATCCCAGAGGGCTACAAGATCGTCCGGAGGGACCGAAACGCCAACCAGATGGGAGGAGGCATCGCCATCATCCACAGGAACACCATCCGTCTCACGACCAGCACCGACAACACCCTGACCAGCGCCGAACACCTGCACTTCCAGATCCACACCAACCCGAACACCACCCTCAGAGGCACCCTGATCTACCGACCCCCTGGACCACGCACGCAATTCAGCGAGGACATCGCCGACTTCGTCAGCCCGCATGCCCTCCCCTCCGCCGACTACATCCTCCTGGGGGACCTGAACTTCCACCTGGAGAACAACAACGACCACAACACCAGCACCCTGCTCGACAACCTCGCCAACCTGGGACTCAAGCAACTGGTGTCCACCCCCACCCACCTCGCCGGACACACACTCGACGCCGTCTTCTCATCCAGCACAGACATCAACTTCAGCCACGCCACAGAGCTTCAATGGACGGACCACAGCTGCGTCCACTTCACCTTCAAGAGAACGACGACCCACCAACACCAGCAACACACCGCCCGCAGAAGCTGGAACAAGATCACAGCAGACCAGCTCGCCACCTCCCTGAGCCAACACCCTCCTGCCAGCTCAGCGAACCCCAGCCAGGCCGCCGACAACCTCACGAAGTGGATCTCCATCTGCGCGGACGAGCTCGCCCCGCTGAGGACCCCGCCCAGCAGACCCGCCAGCAAGAAGGCCCCATGGTTCACCGACGAACTCAAGAGCTCCAAGAAGAACTGCCGAGCCCTCGAGAAAGTCTGGAAAAGGGACCCGACACCGGACAACAGGACCTCCTACAAACTGGCCACCCGGAAACACCACCAGCTGATCCGCGCCGCCAAGAGAACAGCATTCAAGGACCGGTTGGACAACAACGCACACAACAGCAAGGAACTCTTCAACATCGTGAAAGAGCTTTCCAACCCCAGCGCAGGAAACAACGACATCACCCCATCACAAGACCTCTGCAACTCCCTCGCCTCATACTTCCACAACAAGATCACGGACATACACAGCAGTTTCAACAACCAACCAACGCACACCACGACCGACCTGCCACCCCCCCCCACCCCCACCCTCCACGCCTGGACCCCGATCAGCACAGAAGACACCATCCGCACGATGAACTCCATCCACTCCGGATCACCAACCGACCCCTGCCCTCACCACGTCTTCAACAAGGCCGACGCTGTCATCGCACCCCACCTGCGAGACATCATCAACACATCCTTCGACACCACCATCTTCCCCGAAAGCTGGAAACACGCCGAACTCAGCGCTCTACTCAAAAAACCAACAGCGGACCCCACCGACCTCAAGAATTACCGCCCCATCTCGCTTCTACCGTTTCCAGCCAAAGTCATCGAGAAGACCGTCAACAAGCAGATGGCCGCCTTCCTCGAGACGAACGGATCCCTCGACCCCTCACAGTCCGGCTTCCGAGCCAAACACAGCACCGAGACCGCCCTCATCGCCGCCACCGATGACATCCGAGCCCTGATGGACAAGGGAGAAACAGCGGCCCTCATCCTCCTAGACCTCTCCGCGGCATTCGACACGGTCTGCCACCGCACCCTAACACGGCGCCTCAGCAACATCGGTATCCAGGACAAGGCGCTGGAATGGATCATCTCCTTCCTCGACGGAAGAACACAGCGAGTCCGCCTACCACCGTACAAGTCAGAGGCCTCCGAAGTCATCTGCGGCGTCCCCCAAGGATCATCACTGAGCCCCACCCTCTTCAACGTCTACATGAGCCCCCTCGCGGCCATCGTACGCAAACACCACCTCAGCATCATCTCCTACGCCGACGACACCCAGCTGATCCTCTCCCTGACCAACAACCCCGCCGCCGCCAGAGCCAACCTGCACGAAGGGATGAAAGAGGTAGCCGAGTGGATGACGACCAGCCGCCTGAAACTGAACTCGGACAAGACGGAGGTCCTCATCCTGGGCTCTTCACCCTCCGCCTGGGACGACTCCTGGTGGCCTCCCGCCCTGGGCACCGCACCCAAACCGACAGACCATGCACGAAACCTGGGCTTCATCCTGGACTCCTCCCTCTCCATGACCAGGCAAGTCAACAGCGTCTCCTCGGCGTGCTTCAACATCCTACGCATGCTACGAAAGATCTTTTGGTGGATCCCCGCAGAGACCAGGAAGACCGTCACCCAGGCCCTCGTCACCAGCCGACTGGACTACGGCAACGCCCTCTACGCCGGGACCACCGCCAAGCTCCAGAAGAGACTCCAGCGGATCCAAAACGCCTCAGCCAGACTCATCCTCGACATCCCACGATCCAGCCACATCTCCGGTCATCTGAGAGACCTTCACTGGCTCCCCATCAACAAGAGAATCACCTTCCGCCTCCTCACCCACGCACACAAAGCCCTACACGACCAAGGCCCGAGCTACCTCAACAGCCGAGTCAACTTCTACGCTCCCAAACGCCACCTCCGATCAGCCAACCACGCCCTCGCCGCCGTCCCCCGCATCCGAAGAGCGACTACAGGAGGAAGGTCCTTCTCCTACCTGGCCGCCAAGACCTGGAACTCCCTCCCGTCCGACCTGCGCCTGACCCAAGACCACCTCTCCTTCAGGAAGAAGCTGAAGACCTGGCTGTTCGAGCAGTAGCGGCACCCCCCCTCCCCAGCGCCTTGAGACCCTACGGGTATGTAGCGCGCTTTATAAGTGTCACTGATTGATTGATTGATTGAAACATTAAAGACATGCTGGTACATACTAGACCACGACAAAACCCCACTGGAAGACAGAATGCGACTGGGGTCCAGGGACACTTCCCCTGTGGAGATTGCAGTTGCTGTCATCAAACCCAGAAAAGCAAAACCCTAACCTTTAGGAACGCCACGTCATGGGAACAACGTCATTTCTCTAATTGCAATACGAAGAACGGGGTCTACATGATAACGTGCCCATGTGGCCTAGAATATATAGGTATGACCACCCGCCCTGTCAAAGTGAGGATAGGGGAACATAAAAGCAATATACGCTGTAAAAAAACAACCACCAAGATGGCATCACACTTTTTGGAACACCAACACTGCATCAATGACTTACGTTGGACTGTAATCGAACGTCTAACATCAGAAACAGGCTTGTTTCAAAAAGAACAACGATGGGTGTTTCGCTTGGGAACCCACATCATAGGTCTCAATGACGATATTCCATGGAGCCAAGTTACTGGACAATAACAGTAATACATAAAAAACGCCCTTTTGTTTGTTTCAGGAAAAGAAGGGACAAACAAACGGAAATCAACTGGCTGTCTTTTCATATAGAGAATAAAACAAAAAATTACAAAAATGCCCCTCAGAAGTGCGCAACCTACTGTTTTGGAATTATGCCAAATAACTTTGTCCATGTTTATATGCCATTGCCTAGGCGGTAAATGAAAATACCATAGAAAGCCCCTGAAATTGAACAAACAATATTCTTAATACGGAGGCACGCGGTAGAGACTAGAAATATTTTGGATGGCCCAATATGTTTCAGACAGTGACGATCCATACGACTGCGCAAGTACAAAGAACCAACAAACCGGAACGAATGTGATATGCGCATGCGCGCGTCTTTACCGAACGCTTATCAACCGGGCATGCCCAGTAAGAGACACACGTCAGGAGGAACCCGTGTCCGGGCGCACGATAGGCAGCAACACGGATACTCCTAGTTTGGTCTGTCAGAAAAACCCGGTAATCAACCAATGAGATGAGGCATAGACAATGCATGTCACATTGAGACCGTGAAGATGTTCACGATAGGCGGGGATACGGATGTCCCATATATGGCCCACTGCCTATTTCCGCTAATTAACCAATCAAACAACACCTAAATGGCCAATATATACCACGATGTTGCTGGCTAACGCATTGACAGCGGAGCAGCACAGGGTGGTAGAAGGAGGCCAATTCAGGCGGATTTCGTGAGTATATTACAGAAAAACAACTCCCAGATTTCCCGATTTTAGCGTGGAGTTGAACTGTGAGTAAAGAGAGTAAAAACACTGAAATCCACTCTTTACCCTCACAGATTGTGGATCCACCTACCTACCTTGATGTTCTGGATATGCTCATGATGCATTATACAACAGTGATTACGAGTATGTCTTACAGAACAAATACAAAAACTATATATGTGTCCTCTATGTTGTGTGTTATGTGTGTCCCCCCCCCCCCTTTTTTTACAGGTTAATTTAACTGTTTGGGGCTCCAGGTGACTGCACCTGTTTGAGCCAATCCTGTGTGATAACCAAACTCATTTGGGTTTTTCTTTTTTTCAGGGCATGCAATTGCATGAACCTATAAATACCGCTGTAGGCACATTGTTAGCCTCCGTGAGATCGTTATCACTTTTCAGTATAAAGTTTTGTAGATAACATTTTTTTATATAGAAATACGTGAGTAGGGTTGAGAAGTTGTGCCCCGTCCTGAAGAAGGAACACCGGTTCCGAAACATGTCGACGCACACCAGAGGTTTTGTCCCTAATTAAGACAACTGACCTCGCCTTTTTGCACATCTTTTTAATAGCACCAGCTAGGGGTCCTGAATAAAGTTTTTTCACACCACTCACTAGCTAGGTACTTTTTAATTTTTCACCACACCCTTCACTCACATATATCCCCTCACCTGCACTTGACACACACCACACATAGTCAACCTTGTCAACGCTCCCGTGTAGTCGCAGGTCGCAGCGTGCCGCATCCCTCTAGCGGGGTGCGAAGACCCCGATGATGAAGCATGACACCAAGGGGCCTGTTGGTGTGTGAGGGGTATTTTACACAACACTGAGTGTCCCCCACCCTGTGAAGGGTGGGAGGGACCACCACAGCTGGAGCTGCCCTATGCGCAGGAGACACCCCCGTGCCCCACTGCTAGTGGAGTCACTATGTCTGGCACTGCTACTGGTATTACAGGGTTTGGGTGACCTGACCTGACCTCGTCAGAGATGGTTGCTCCACCCGCCGCGTGGCTCTCCCTGAGTGCGCCCCGGTGTCCCTCGCTACGACCGCCTGCCCACCGCCGCCCCTGAGGCTGTGACTCCTGCTTCTCCTTCATTCTCTGTGCCAGCTCTCTGGTTTCCTCCCCTGTTTGGTGCCCCTGACTTGTGTCCTTGCCTTTTTCCACTTGTGTTTTTTGCCTTTTCTCCGCTTGCCTTTTACAGTTTTCTGCTTTTTCCCGCTCCACGATCCCTGCCGCTTCTCCCCTGCCACCCCACCCCCCTTTTCTCTCTGTACCCTCTCCCCTTCCTATTCGCCACCCCGCGCCCGCCTCCCAGCTGCTCCTCCCTCCCACTGACCATTTAGGGTGCTTCCACGCAAAGGGGAGCTGTGACCTGACCTGACCTCGTCAGAGACGGTCGCTCCACCCGCTGTGTGGCTCTCCCTGAGTGCGCCCTGTGCCCCTCACTACCACCGCCTGCCCGCCGCCGCCCAGAGGCTGTGACTCCTGCTTCTCCGGCTTCTCCTTCATTCTCTGTGCCAGCTCTCTGTATTGTTTCCTCCCCTGTGTGGTGCCCCTTACTTGTGTCCTTGCCTTTTTCCACTTATGTTTTTTGCCTTTTCTCCGCTTGTGTTTTACCGTTTTCCGCTTTTCCCCGTTCCCTGCCGCTGCTCCCCTGCGGCCCGACCCACTTTTCTCTCTGTACCCTCCCTCCCACCCACTCTCCATGTATGGCAGAGTCCACGCATGTGAGCAGCGTTCAAGCGCAGCGGGTGCTCCGATTGTGCGCCGAAATCGCGCCAAAGGCAAGCCCGTCTACGCCCGTCCGCCCCTGGACCGCGAACAGCGCCAGGAACCCTGGATCTCGCCGATGCCAACGTACCCGACAAACATACGACGCCGCCAGCCTTCATGCACTCAACACCGGCCGGAACCCCGCCTGCTACCTGGCCATCCCGAACGGCACCCACGGACCCTTCACCTGCCAAGAGTGCAAATTCACCTGCATCCGTCCCGGGCCAGCACCCACCAAGCCTACCACCAGCAAGAACCACCTCAAGTGCATCCTGCTCAACACCTGCTCTGTCCACAGTCACGCAGTCGAACTCTGGAACCTCCTAGACACACCAGCTCCGGACGTTGCCTTCCTCACGGAAACCTGGATGAACGCCTCCTCAGCCTCCGACATCGCCATAGCCATCCCAAACGGCTACAAGATCACACGGAAGGACCGCACCAACCAAACCGGAGTAGGCATCGCCATAGTCCACAGAAACACCATCTGCATCACGACCAGCATGGAAGACACCCTCACAGCCACTGAACACCTGCACTTCAAGATACACACCGACCCCAGGACCACCCTTAGAGGCACCCTTATCTACAGACCCCCGGGACCACGCACTCAATTCAGCGAAGCCATTGCAGACATCATCAGCCCGCAAGCCCTCTCCTCCGCAGATGACATCCTCCTAGGAGACCTCAACTTCCACCTAGAGAACAACAATGACAGCAACACCACCACCCTACTGGACAAACTCGCCAACCTCGGACTCAAGCAATTGGTGAACACCCCCACCCACTATGCCGGCCACACATTTGACCCCGTCTTCTCCTCCAGCAAGCACATCTCCTTCAGCCACTCCACCGGACTCCACTGGACAGACCACAGCTGCGTCCACTTCTCCTTCAAGAAACCACGATTTACCACCACCCGCAACAGGCCCCCCGCAGAAGCTGGAGCAAGATCACCTCCGACCAGCTCACCACCTCCCTCAGCCAGAACCCTCCCACCATCACGACGAACCCCAACGAAGCAGCCCGCAACCTTGCACAATGGCTCACCGACTGCACCGAAGAACTCGCACCACTGAAGAAACCACCCAGCAGACCCCACAGCAAGAAAGCCGCTTTGTTCACGGACGACCTCATAAGCTCAAAGAAAACCTGCGGCTCCCTAGAGAAAACCAGGTTCCAGGACCAGACAACAGAGAACATGACAGCTCTCAAGAACGCCACTCGCAAGCACCACCAACTGCTCCGTACCACCAAGAGAACTACCTACAAACAGAGCCTGGACATCAACACCCACAACAGCAAGGAACTCTTCAGCATCGTCAAAGAGCTCTCCAACCCCAGCGCCTGCAACAATGACATCACACCCTTGCAAGACCTCTGCGACGCACTCGCCTAGTTCTTTCACCGCAAGATCGCCGACATACATGATAGCTTCTGCGCACAGACCAATCACCCAACCTACGAACCAGCGCACCCAACAGCCACCCTCTGCACCTGGAACCCGATCAACACCAAAGACATCGCACGCACGATGAATACCATCCACTCCGGCTCCCCCACTGACCCATGCCCACACCACATCTTTAACAAAGCCGACTCCATCATCGCACCCCAACTCCGAGACATTATCAACAGCTCCTTCGCATCTGCCACCTTCCCGGAGAGCTGGAAGCATGCCGTACTCAGCGCCCTCCTGAAAAACCCCACAGCGGATCCCACGGACCTCAAGAACTTCTGACCCATCTCACTCCTCCCGTTTCCTGCCAAAGTCATCGACAAGACAGTCAACGAGCAACTCTCCGCCTTCCTCGAGACAAACGGATACCTCGACCCGTCACAGTCCGGCTTCCGAGCCAACCACAGCACCGAGACCACCCTCATCGCAGCCACCGACAACATCAGGTCTATACTCGACAAAGGGGAAACCACCGCACTCATCCTCCTGGATCTCTCAGCAGCCTTTGACACCGCACCCTAATACAACGTCTCAGCGACACCGGAATCAAAGGCGTGGCCTTGGAATGGATCATCTCCTTCCTCACCGGTAGAACCCAGAGAGACCGCCTCCCCGCGTTCCGGTCCGCGGCTACCGAAGTCATCTGCGGCATCCCACAAGGATCCTCGCTCAGCCCCACCCTCTTCAACGTCTACATAAGCCCCCTCGCGGCCATCGCACGCAAACAAAACCTCAAAATCATCTCCTACGCCGACGACACACAGCTGATCCTCTCCCTCACCAACGACCCAGACACCGCCAGAGTCAGCCTCCAGGAAGGAATGAAGGACGTCACAGAATGGATGAAGCTCAGCCATCTGAAACTGAACTCAGACAAGACGGAAGTCCTCATCCTAGGACCGTCCCCTTCAGCCTGGAATGACTCCTGGTGGCCACCTGCCCTGGGCACCACCCCCAAACCCACCGACCACGCACGCAACCTGGGCTTCATCCTGGACTCCTCCCTCACGATGACCAAGCAAGTCAACGCCGTCTCATCGTCCTGTTTCAACACCCTGCGCATGCTCCGAAAAATCTTCCGATGGATCCCCACCGCTACCAGGTAGACGGTCACCCAGGCCCTCGTCACCAGCCGCCTAGATTATGGAAACACCCTCTACGCTGTACCCACAGTCAAGCTCCAGAAAAGACTAGACGTCTGGAATGCCAGAAACCGGTCCTCAGAAGCTTGTTTCCGGTCCAGGGAAGGCATGGCTTGGCAGTTCGGGCTGGACTGCTCCCCATGAGGCACAGGGTCAGACTGATTTGCATATAGCCATGTCTGAACTGGGGTGGCAGAGTGGGCTAAAAAATGGTGATGGATTAAACCCAGATCTTTTGACTGGGTGTGAGTGTTTGATGGGTTCAGATGCTCCGTCCATTACCACCCCCATTTGTACTGCTTTTAGCCGCCATAAGTGTGGCAGGCTATGCTCAGACGTGAGTCCCTTGCTCACTTTGCCACTGGATTCAAGCAAGCCGGGCTGAAGACGGCTGGAATCCCAGAAACCGGTCCTCGGAAGCTTGTTTCCGGTCCAGGGAAGGCATGACATGGCAGTTCGGGCTAGACTGTTCCCATGAGGTACAGGGTCAGACTGATTTGCATATAGCCATGTCTCAACTGGGGTGGCAGAGTGGGCTAAAGAACGGTGATGGATTAAACCCAGATCTTTTGACTGGGTGTGAGTGTTTGATTGGTTCAGATGCTCCGTCCATTACCACCCCCTTTTGTACCGCTTTTGGTCGCCATAAGTGTGACAGAGTATGCTCAGACGTGAGTCCCTTGCTCACTTTGCCACTGGATTCAAGCAAGCCGGGCTGAAGACGGCTGGAATGCCAGAAACCAGTCCTTGGAAGCTTGTTTCCGGTCCAGGGAAGGCATGGCTTGACAGTTCGGGCTGGACTGTTCCCATGAGGCACAGGTTCAGACTGATTTGCATATAGCCATGTCTGAACTGGGGTGGCAGAGTGGGCTAAAGAACGGTGATGGATTAGACCCAGATCTTTTGACTGAGTGTGAGTGTTTGATTGGTTCAGATGCTCCGTCCATTACCACCCCCTTTTGTACCGCTTTTGGCCGCCATACGTGTGGCAGGGTATGCTTAGGCGTGAGTCCATTGCTCACTTTGCCACTGGATTCAAGCAAGCCGGGCGAAAGACGGCTGGAATGTCAGAAACCGGTCCTCGGAAGCTTGTTTCTGGGCCAAGGAAGGCATGGCTTGGCAGTTCGGGCTGGACTGTTCCCATGAGGCACAGGGTCTGACTGATTTGCATATAGCCATGTCTGAACTGGGGTGGCAGAGTGGGCTAAAGAACGGTGATGGATTAAACCCAGATCTTTTGAATGGGTGTGAGTGTTTGATTGGTTCAGATGCTCCGTCCATTACCACCCCATTTTGTACCGCCCAGAAAAGACTACAGCGCATACAGAACGCCTCGGCAAGACTCATCCTGGACATTCCCCGCCACAGCCACATCTCCGCCCATCTGAAGAATTTGCACTGGCTCCCCGTCAGCAAGAGAATCACATTTCGACTCCTCACCCACGCACACAAGGCTCTCCACGACGCCTGCCCCAAGTTCCTCAACAACCGCCTCACATTCTACAAACCAACCCGCCAGCTCAGCTCCGCCAGCGTCGCCCTGGCCACAGTCCCACGTATTCGCAAAACCACCGCCGGAGGAAGATCCTTCTCCTACCTGGCAGCCAAGACATGGAACTCCCTCCCCACCCACCTCTGGATGACTCAGGACCATCTTGCCTTCAGGAAGCAACTCAAGACCTGACTGTTCGAGCAGTAGCGACCACCCCCCAGCGCCTTGAGACCCTAACGGGTGAGTAGCGCGCTTTACAAATTCCCCTGATTGATTGATTGATTGATTGATTGGGGTATTGTACACAAGTACTGATGCCTTCAAAGCTCCCCTAATCTCCGCTAATATGGCCCCCACATCATTCCCTGGCTCTGGTTGTGGTGGTGCGGTAGGAACTGGCAGGGGAAATGGCTGTGGGGGCATTACCTGCACTGGGGGTATGTTAGGAACAGGAGGTGCATTGGTGATTGGCTGAGAAGACAGCACAGGTAATGAGGGTACTGGTACGCTAGGGCCCGGGACTGCTGGTTCTGAATGCGGGGTAACCACCTCTGGCACCAAAGCCTGTCCCCCCTGCAACCCGCCTTTCTTACTCCTTTTTGCCCCACTATTTCTTTCACTCTTTCCTTTCCATGTCTGCGTACTAGCTTTCTTGACCAGTGGAGGAAATGCTGCTTTGGGAGGGACACTGTTTTTGAGCGGGCGGTCCACTAACCCAATCTCAGGGGGCTGCTCCTCGTCAGACTCAGGAGCCTGCCCCCCCTGATCACCATCGATCTCCTCCTCATCCCTGCTAAGCTTTGCCAAAACTAACTTGAGCAGCTGAGCAATCTCTGGGTCTTTGTCCTTCCTCTTGTGGCTGTGCCCCCTTGCTGGCATAATGTAGCCTAAAAGCATGCTCTCCATTCCCCCTGCCCTAGCACTAGTCACCCTCGCTATTTTTGTCACAGGAAGCTCTCCCGCTCAAATACTCCCTTAATTATTAATGGTTCGTTATGCTCTAATCCCAGCCAAGCTAATTCAGGCGGTGATTAGATCTGCATGGGTAGCTCAGCAAGGCTCACTAGTTATATGTCTCAATTGAACACCTACAAGGAAGCTCGCTGTAGGGGGAGCCTGTGCTCTGCACTCACAGCACCCACGTTTCCCGCCCTAGCCCCTCAAGCTCCTGTAATTATGCAGGTTAATGAAATGGACAGGTTGTTATTTATTTGTGGTCTACTTATACTAGCCTCGCTACCTATGTAACACTGTCTCAATCGCACTCAATATTAAAGTTAACATTGCCTGTTGGAAACAGAATCTACATGCATTCCCCGCAACGTTTTCCCGCCCTAAAACCCCCAGGCTCCGAGTCGGGAGTCAAAGCAGTGGTGCCAGATGCGTGCTCGAAAGCCTAAGGGACTCTCCTGGCAGCCGCCGGCGATAGGAGACGCCCCCAGACACAGTGGCCTACCTCCAAGCCCCTTTCCGCCTCCCACGGCTGCCCAAGGCCCCTTGGGGCACCCAACACCTCACCTCCCGGGCCGGCTGCTCGTAATCTACTTCTCCCCCATCCAGACACTCGGCTCCCGGTGTGTATCCTGGACTCCGCTGTGTCGATCGTGGTAAACTCAGGCTTGATGCTCCGCTGGCAGGATCAGGCAAGCAATCCACTCAAAAAACCCGGGACCACGCAATCCAGTTCGCCGCCACGTTGCCCAGTCCAGGGACAGTCCGGTGAAGGCGGGAAAGAGAGACTGAACCTGGGGTTCTAGTCGCCTAAATAGGCCTGAGTCTCCGCCCCCTCCTGCACCGGACATGCGTCACAGTTGACCCGGAAGTAGTTCCGGCAGCCGGTCGTCCATTGGGTTAGCCTGGACGCCTCGCATTGCAGGGGCGTGGGGAGGGGCCGGGAGTCCGGCCCTAACGGCACGCTCCTCGAGCCTCACGCTTGGAAGTTCCTCACGTATAATTTATGTTCCCCAGAAAATCTCAGAACAGGGAATATTCCCCAGCATGGCAGGTTTCGATTAGCGAGAAAACAAATCTTGTAATACATTGAAACGTTTTAGCAATGTGCATAAAAGCATGGGTGGGTGAAGGTAAACTAAGAAACGTTTTAAGGTTTGCAAAGAGTGACATTAGAGATCTTCACAAAACCATTAAAATATTTGAACAACCAGATCAAGTTCAAAGCCAGAGCCAGAGCGAAATCGATAGACCACATGCAATTGTCCCAAGCTGATCATATGCACTAATCTCAGCTTCAAAGAAATCTGATCCAAAAGGCCAGAATTAGTTTGAGGTGTTAACTGGGCGGAGACCAGGTATCCTGATAGTAGCAAATGTTCCACTCATATCTTGGTCTAATCAATTCTGGGACCTTTTTAGGTCGTGACAGGGCAATGCATGCGCTGCTCCATGAGCCATGCTGTACTAAGTTAGGGATTTGAAGCTCCGCCCACTCTCCGTCCATAATTTTCATTGGCTTGTATCCGTGTCCTTCGTAAATGCTGGCTTCTGATTCCTTAATGGGGAACATCGTTTACAACGAAACTTTTACCATGCACTACCATTACAACACAGGATTTACAACAAAAGTCGTTACAACGACTTTCGCTGGAGGGCGCTGTTGGATAGGGAATAGTTTAATTTTCTATCCAACACCTTCCCTACTATCCACAGGGACTGGAGTTGGAATCAAAAATTAAACTATTCAACTATACAGCGCCCCCCAATGCAAGTCTTGTAACGACTTGCGTTGTAATACCTGCGTTGTAAAGGCATGCGTGGTAAAAGCATGCGTCGAAACGTCATACAACCTTTCTTAATAGCCTGGTTAGTCCCTCCTTAGTATTGCCTTGACTTCATTTGAAACCTTCCATCGCGACTGTCCCTTTTACTTTTGTGGCGACACAGTATGTTTATTTTTGTCTGTAAGCAATATTTTTTTTTAATGAGTTTCTGGTACTGCAGGCACGATGTGCATGTCATGCGTGTTTTCACTTTCAAAGCAACCTGGCCCCCATTCCATCCAGATTCCCCGCCCAGAGCGCTCCTTCTCTAATTAAGAGAAAATGTAGTGCAAGGATTAGGTGGAGGCATGGGTGTATGCTGAACAGCCCTCTTTATTGTTAAAATGGACACTCATAGGGCCGAGGAAAGTGGGACCCCAGACTACGCTTTCACGTTCGTTTTGTCACCTCTCCGGTTCCACGGCCCGTGTGTGGGAAAGATTCAAGAGGGCCGCCCACACCACTTTTAGCTCAAATGAACGATTCAGATGTGGCTCTTAATGTCCATTCTGCTGCCTTATAATGTATTATTTTTTCGTGTCACCTGAAAGATATTTACTATTTTATAAATCACATATAACGAGCTGAGACGTCGGCCTAATGCATGAGGGTATTTTTGAAAATAATTCTTTAATGTCATTAAATAATCATACATGTATCACCGTTTTTTAAGAAAAGTTTTTTTTGTGTTTGGCAGTGGCTTTTTTCTTTACGCTAATGTTTACTGCACGTGGCTATATCGCATTCTGCATGATCGTGATGGAGGCAGGCAAGGGACACACACTACTCTGTGCTCTTGGATGTTTCACAAATCACAGCGCTGACTGGAAGCAATAATTATACATCCTTGTGCCACTCGTGTTGCGATAATACATACGCATGTAGAAGGTAATATAGGAACGTGTGCTAGAACAAAACTTTCATAGAAGAATAATAATGGTTCTGCCGGACTGAAATACACAGTAATATAGTATTCCCTGGTTTGTTACTCACAACATCCGTCCCTAAAAGGGTACAATGATAGTGGTACCTATACAAATATGAAACAGAACACACTGACCACAATGAAGATTAGAGTAAAGTTTTAGTCATATACTTTTATCTTCTCTGAATTGTATTAAAACATTGTTTATAGCTGTCCAGACAAACACAAAACATAGATGCTGCATACATTTTGAGCAGGACTCATATACATTTAAAACAATATACAAAATTGTCAAGTCATGAAATTATTAGTAGCCTCAACTACAAGAGCAATAATCTACAAGGCATATCAATCAATTCTTGGTTCCTATTAGATTTTATAAAGTTGATTTCACGATAGAGAAAATGCGTTGACGTTTCGGTCCTGGGGGGCGATGCGCTGGATGTGCGCATCAAGGGTGGGTCTTCATCAGGACTGTATGGTTGTGGGACAGCCTTGCTGGACCTCGGCTCCTCTTGGGTACCTGGTCCTATATACGTAGTATTGTTGATCCGCCGACTCAGCCAATATCGAAATAATTCTTAGATCTCTGCATTGATTTATACAGCGTTGATATGATCGGTAAGGCGTCCTTGATATGAAAAATAGGTGTCA
This sequence comes from Lissotriton vulgaris, assembly GCF_964263255.1. Taxonomy (NCBI): domain Eukaryota; kingdom Metazoa; phylum Chordata; class Amphibia; order Caudata; family Salamandridae; genus Lissotriton; species Lissotriton vulgaris. Next base: position 318,193,050 of record NC_141697.1, on the reverse strand, counting down.
TGGTCTAACTCCTTTCTTCTGAAAACCGGATCTGGGCAGATCCGGTTTTCATGTGCATGTGCATGTGCAGGCTAATTTGGTTAATCTGTTATCCTTTTGTGAAAATTAAAATGATCTTCGCATCATGTATGCTCTCTCCAATTCACATATTTGCATTGGAGACTGGAGAACATATATATGTATGTATGTTGGCTGATAGAGGTATGCACTTATACATCTGTGTGCCGGATTCTTCGGGTGTGTCTGCTAATCTGTAAGTGTGTGCAGTGGGAATACAGCTGTGTGTGCGAAAATATTAATATATGTCTGTGCGTGCAAGGCAATGAGACATGAGTGCAGAGGAAGTGTATTAGAGGATTGGATGTGGATTAAACGGCCAGAACTGCTGACTTGGGAGTCTCTGCGTCGGCTCAACATCCTGTGATTCGGGGCAAATCACAGCCTTCCTTTATCGACCCAAGTCACGTGATTGTAACTTCTTCTCTCCTTGCCTAGCTCACTAAAACAAAGACATTACATTTCTTAAAGAATGTATTCTCCTCTTGCAATGGAAACAGAAAGAACAGAGTCTGAGATGCACATGAAAGTCAACTTTTATATTAAAGCAAGAGTTTCCAGGGGCTTACATTTCAGGCCTAGGACTTCAGCTAACATAAGACGTGTCTCTTTCAACAATCCAATTTGCATAACCATTATTAGCATTCCAATTAATATATTTACCTACTAATTAGAAACATCGCTTGCCAAACACATTTAATTTGTGAATACTGTCAATTTCGCAGCACAAGCTCACGTTAACATTTTCTGCTAGTTATAGCTATTTCCTATGTTAATTCTCCATGACATTTATCCACAAAGTAAAGCTTGTCACATAATTTCATTAACATGTTCACAATTCTAACACCACATGTTAACAATAATTGAATGACTATATGTGGATTCCCTCTTCACGTGATTATAATGCATCCCTACAAATTAAATGGAAATTCTGCTACATCACCCCAAAGACTTTGGAAACTCACACATTTTCAGTTGCCTCAGTGCCGTTGATCCGTGGATGACATGGAGCCATGTCAAATTGAATGCTTCCAAAACGGAAATGTTCAGATGTGGGGATTGGAAAAATTATGACTAACTTGCCAACTGGCCTGATGATCTGGGTACAAAGTATAAAAGGAAGGAAGAAACCTCAGAATTACCATGGACTCCAAGCTATCAATGAATGCCTACTATCTAAACTCTGCAATGCATCTATCCCCACCTGGGATTTCCATGCAAGTTCGAGGCAAGGTCGAGGCTACTATTTCTCTTGTTCTATCTAAACTCTATCTAAACTCGATTACACAAATAACCTCTACCACGGATCATCTTTTAACAACTATGAAAAGAATACAACGGATTCAGAACTCTGCTGCCAGACTACTCTTACATATAAAACCACAAGCCCACATCTCCCCTGCCTTGAAAGCCCTAAATTGGTTACTGGTTGCAAGAAGATTCACATTCAAGCTGGCTTCTATCACCCACAAAGCGATACATGGAACAGAACCCCTATATGTAACAAATAAGTTACAGAACTACTCTCCCCAAATACATTCAACAGAGCTCTGCTCTAGATTAGAACCTCACCTCAAAATCCTACCATGCAAGAAAAAAAAACATAGGCAGCACATCCATCTCTGTTCAAGCAGTCAAACTATAGAATTTACCCCCAAACATAAGATCCACAGGTAACTACCTTATCTTCAGAACACTACTCAAGAGCATATTCCTGTGTATATAAGCATTTATTTGAAATATATATGTTACCTACATATGAGTACTGCTTTGAATAAACGTGTATAATAATTATGTTTATAAATATGTAGATATTTATCAGTTCTGCTTAACAAATGTACATATTACTTATGGTTTTATTTCTCAATGTCTAACACATTTATAGGTCACTGCTTGAATAGGTAAATCTTTATCATAACTATTTATCTACAATTACTTCACTATTGAATGACAAAAGAAAATGATAAAAACAAATAAATTAACTTAAAATATACCAACATTTGAAAGTCTGAGTTTCTTAAATACAACTTAAATCTACATAGATTACCATCCTTTTACATATATACCTTCCATGTACATATGTATCTTTATATGTATTACTTTATTTCTTATTCAGCATCTCCAAAGCACTACCCTATATCTCAGTCTATACCTCTCTCAATATATCCTCTATCTCCACTTTCTGACTCATTTCAATCTCATTTTACTACTCCCCCAATGCACTAACCTATTTCTCACCATATCCCTCTCTCAATATATATTCTACCTCCACGCACTGACTCATTTCAAACCCCATTCTACTGCTATGATCCTCAAAATAACCCTTTCTATATTCTTTCCTCCTCTACCCATCCTTGCATCATCTCATACCTCGTTTACTATTCAGATCTCCCAAACGATCCTTTCTAAACCCTTCCCTCTGACTATTCAACCGTACACCTCCCCTTTAACCATCCCAAACCTCCTCCTACTGCTATGAGCTCTAAACAGAAACACCTTCTAGACCCTTCCCTCTTCTATCCCTCAACTATCCTTTGCCATCCAACTAACGGACTAACATGACTAACATGTCTACCGCTTAACTTAATTTCATATATATCTCTATTTTAATACCCCACTAATCCGGTTTGGTTTCTGAAGTAGCGTGTTAACCACCAAAAAGCGCTTTGTTACATCATCAGGGATAGTAAGTGAAACATAAATGCAAACCCTTCCCTCTCCTATCTCTCCACTATCCTCTTTCAATCTAAATATAAACTCACATATCAAATTCATTTCATATCTCCCACTACTAATTCACCATTAATACTCTTTGGGTTCCTAGTAGCGTGCTACTCTCCGAAAAAGCTCTTCGGTGCCTCATTTGGGATAGTAAGCGCTATATAAATGCAATCACAATTACAATATCACATCAATTAGCTTTTTTAGAGTTGTATTGCACCAGGTTTGAAATGACACTTCTGTGCATGATTTCTTTTTTCACTCACTGTGCACCTTTCAGATACGCTTGGCCGACTCACATATAGGCACATGGTTATGTCAATACCACAATGAAAGGTTCAATTCTCCTTCCTTCTGTGAGCCCTATTTTTTGCGCTCTGTCTTTTAATGCGTTTTGCAGGTGTATTCTCTCAACAATTTCAATGCTGTTCTAAGTTCATATTTTTTTCTTTTAATGTTTGTAGGGAGTTTTTTTTCAAACAGTTTTATCCTGAAGCTGTCCTCGTAGATGAATGCATATTGAGACCAACACGTCAATGTACTACCCATCTTTTTTTTAAATTAAATGCACCCTCTATTTTGAACTGGTGTTATGTTCATTAAACAGACACTCTCCAGATATATCCAGAAAGTGGGCATTTTAGTACATTGACAAGTCAATATTATCAGGATGTACTTGAAACATCATTGATCTAGAACCCCTAACCTTTTGTATGCTATGTTTTGATTTTGTACCTGATTCTCAATATAGATTTACAAACAGATATACCCACTTTCATGACTTTTTCTTTATATCACTAGTATGCTATGTTCTTTTCAATTTAATTGAATTGAGTTTGGATGTAAATGATCAACATCAGCAAATAAGGACCAGTAATATGATAACTCCCTAAATAATATTCCTTGTTGTTAGTCTTTCCTGTTATAATTTCGGTACCCAAACCCTTAAGGTTATACTGGGTTGTCCCTTTTTTCCAATTTTTGTGGTTTACTATGCACTACCAAATGAGTCAACATCAATTGAAACTATGCATTTGCAAGAAACACCATTTCAGGAAAACAATTCTGACTTTGAATTAGATGGAATACTCATACACTCCACATTTATTAAACATCACTGCTGGCTCTCTGTTTGGTGCTGCTTTTTTAACAGGTGTCTATTACGCACCGTGGTCCTATTACTACATTGCTACTGGGGTGTTTTGCCTCTTAATGTGGATCATCAATGTTCTTGCTACTAAATGGACATATAATTCTTGATAAAACAGTTCTTTTTTCTGTAGTTCAAGAACTGCAACTGAATGAACATCACTGCCTATTCTGTACTAGATGTTATATTTTAGAAAAAGGTTCCTTATACAGTTACCTAATGTCTTGAAAATTGCTTTTGAAAATATTACTCCCGGTTCCTTTCCAGATCAACGGGACATGCAAACTGTAAAAAGATTGATGAAAAAAGTGCATGTTTATTCGACCTTAGACACTTAAGAACTTTATTTAAATGCTGTTATTATGAAACAATGGTTTTATTTTCACCACTATGGACAGCACTCCATGAGAAATATATAACTATACACTATGGGAGCATTTCTGGGTCCGTCCATGAACAGTCACCCAAATTTCTAGAACAAATTCCCTTATTTCAATAGCATTAGAAGGTCAGATCCAACAGCTTTACGTTATTTTCAAAAAGAAGAAAGTCCTCAAAATTACCTAACTGGTAATCACAAGCAAATATATTCCTGTAGATTAGTTGAAAATCTTGCAGTGCAAGGCTATCAAATTGGAAAGAAAATGTTGAAGAGAAAAGTATTTGGGGAACCAAATTGTGGCAAATTCATGGTGAAGAAGCTTTATTTATAGCATAATAATTCTCAAAGAAATTATTTTCGGAACAAAACTGTCAAGCTGACCTTGTGTCTGTGATTTGATTGCACTAGGAGTTTAGAGAGCCCGCCAATTCTAAAAGTCAATCTGACCAAGTATTCAAAGTGGAAAAGAAAATAAAACATTACAGATTATGAACTAAATTAAATGATTTTGAAGGGTACTTACAATATGACTATGCTGTACGCTGAAGAGATAACCTTATGACCAATCGATATTATTGCATGCATGAAGTGATTTCTTTCTAAAACTCCTGGGTCTCCAGACCTCACGAATGTTAAATATGCACCAGTAGCTGCTACCACAGACCGTGTAAGTAAGCTGTGACAATGATGGTTAGCACATTTCAGCCTTACGGCTGTGAAGGAAAATCCATTCACAATTAGTAAAACAATGGATTTTTATAATTTCCTCCTGGGTCTATGCCCAGCTAAAGTTAAACACGTTATATTTGCTGCAGGATATGAAATTTATAATATGTAAAGAACCTCAGAGAAAAAAAATCCCAAAAGGATTCTAGAAATGGACAGGGAAAATATGCAAACCACATTTAGAATTATTGATAATGGCATACACAAGTGTAATTTATAAACCCTTTAATGTCATTGGCCCTTGATCTTCTGAAAGAAGACTTACACCTTCTACAACACAAAGGCACAGTTGTGACCTATTACACAAATAAATTGGGTGCAAAAAAACATAAAACGTGCTTTGGCAGCTCATATCTGCACAATATATAGATTAAACTCCATGCAAAGATCATTGGATAAAAACAAGTCACCTTCGCCCTATTAAGTATTGAAGAAATGGAAAATGCTCTGTTTTCTGTAGCAGAAGACTCACATATCATGTTGCTCCTACATGGAGTAATTTCACTGCTTGTGACTACCTTACACTTTCATGAGTGCCGGAAACATAATTCTCTGGTTTGGTATGAAAAGCTGCACAGCACTCTCCTCCACCACATGTGGGATTTGCCGTTTGAATTCTCCTATCACACACAAGACAATCTTACATTCATAAGTACAGCAGGTTTTAATCCTATATATCACTCACTCCTCTGCAATTCCATGACTCTGCATGTAACTTGTAATCATTTGAAGCCAGGATTAAGTAGTACATTGGTATCTGTACCTGTTTAATCCATTGTGGCCTACTGCACACTTCTCAATAATGGGTCTTGTTTAATTATCACAAATGAAACATGTTCTGGAATGACCAATGGCCAATTGGCAACTGTACCAAAAATCATAAAATACTTTGGGGGAGCCTTGTATCCTCTTCCCAAAGCCCCTTGAACCAGAATAGACATGGATAATATATGCCTTGATTAATTAAAAATCTTTGTTACCATTTGATGCAGAGACGGTCTCTTAACCTCAGAGCCAGAAACTGTTCACTTACAGACTGCTCTTTCTGTGCCAGAGATTCAAAAACTCCTGCAAACCCAGTATCCTGCTCATTTTTGTAGATTTTGTGCACAGCATCTTTTTTTCATCCAGCACACCTGGCATAGTACATTTCTTCATGAGCATTGGGTCTGGTTTTATTGGCTGGTTCTAAGTTTGTTTTGGACCAATCCTTTAATTTCCATATTCTCGTCTATTTGGAGGATTTTCAACATTCCTTCGGGTCATTGGTTGTGAAGTTTTCATCTTCCTCTTGACCAAGAAATAAAACCCGACAAAGCTCTAGAATAAATGTAGAATGAGAATTTTCTACAGAGATGCAATGCAGAGAGACCATAGCATTCTATGTTGGGTATGAATGACGAGAATTGGACTCTATCCTTCTGCAACTTAGATGCTTCACAGATGAGACCAATCTTTTGTTTTGCAAGAAACTGTTCTGTAAATTTCTCTGGAACTGCTACCAATAGAGCTAATACATTTGAAAGAACTACTCCGACCACTAAAGTTGCACCATGACTACTGATGGGCATTGCAGCTGATGTTTATGAAATATGCACAGTATGGTGAGCAAGTTGCTCTTTCAAAATTGAAGTCAATATCTAAATAATCAATGCCGATTCGCTGACTCAACAAGAGGTGTTTCAATGTAAATACCCATCTCCTTCATCATCCCATACCAAAGGCAAAGAGACAGCACAATGAACATACCTATGCTGTTCCAGCTGCTGTATCCTCAAAGACAAACGCATTGGTCGTAGGATTTCATGAAGACTACGTGACTATATCACCAAATGGAAGGAAATGAGCAACGTTCAAAGCATGACTCTTTTATTAAAGGGTAAAAGACTACTCCTGCTTTTCTGAAGTGAAATGGCAAAAAGTGTACCAAAGGACAGTTTGTATCCCTTTTACTTTTTTGTATTTTTCTTTTACACCCAGCCATATTAGCTATAGTTAAAATGCCTTGCCGGGTATGCTTTTTAATCTATTAACGTGCACATGATAAACCCTGTATGACGTTTTATGAAATATTTATGTAGTATCTTAGGCACTATTTCATATGATGTTTTATGTTATATTTTTATTCATTATCTCATGCAGTATTTTATTCATATGCTCGTATATAAGTATTATAAGCGTTATAAATGTATTATGCGTTTCATGAGGCTTTTAAAATATAACTACCTTGATTTTAACACTGCGACAGGCACCATTTAAATATCTTTTTTTATCCTGCGATAGTCTGCATATGAAGTTTTAGTCACAGGCAGAAGTGTTAGCATCATGTCTGCCTCCTGTCAATGTTAACATATTTTTGTTATTTATATTATGGGCTCTGCCATAACATAATAGACACTTGCAGCGAAAGCTGATGTCTTTAGTTATAGGAGCAAATTATGCACAGTACATAGAGATGCCCATTTAGCGCCAACCCTATTTTGACTTGGTGAGACTTTAGTGATGCCAAACTTATAAACAGTAGATGAAATCAGAAATCAGACAATATAAAAACTCAGAAATCTTACCCCTAATTTGAGAGGCTTTGTGACTGAACTATCAAGCCAGATGTCATGACGGTTTGCTAAGACTAATCAGCCCCAGTGAGTGGCTACTTCGGGAGCATCACAGAGAAGTGGTAATCTGCCCAGCAGATGTAGTAACATTGTAATGTGGGAAAGGGTTTTCTCTAAGCCATTTTAAGGCTGGCCTTCATGACAACATAGGCAAAAGCATGGGTGGCTCCTCCTCCATGGCTGAGGAGCATCACCCCACTGCTTTTAAACAGTGCACTGCAAAGGAAAAATAAAATGATAATAACTTTGAGTTATTATCGTTTTATGTTTCCTGTTGCTTTGCAGGCAAGCTAGTGGGTGGGGTTGCTCTGCTTTTGGACCAGGCAGGGGAGGAGCGGTTTGCCAACTCCTAAGTGCGCAATGACTGTTTGGTTGGCCTTCTCTGGCGATGCACACTTTCCCTGTTCTCCATACAGGCTGCATGACAACGTTGTGATTGCTCAGGGGAGCCTGGGTGCTAACCAATCACAACGCTGCATTGATTGGTCAGGGCAGCCTTTTTGTGTACTTCTTCTGCCTCAGAAAGCCGGAGCAGAGACGCAGGACCGGTGCGGCAAGGTAAGCTTTTCTTTTATTATTATTATATTTTTTACCATTGCCCCCTCGCTACCCCCCTGCACCTGCACATTCAGTGCCTTCCCTTTTTCATAGGGCTTCAATTATTTTTAATGCAACGTTTGGCAGGGCTCTTGAATCCCCACCCAATTAAAGGTTAGAATCGTAGATATGCCGATGCATATACATGAGAGCACAACCACATTTATCTTCTTTAAAAAAACAATGTAAAACGAATAGGGCGGTTTCACAAAAGTAATTTTGAGTTCGTACGTTTTACCACTTTACTTCCTTCAAAAGGCAATTCACAAACCTCCAGTCTGTGATGTCTGCCTCTGCCTCTCTTATCTTTTCTGTAAATACATCCCTACCCCAGTGGTGGAGTTCTTTGCAAATGTATTTATAGGAATTTGTGGTAAAAGTGGTAGAGAGGCTTTGAAGAGTGGGAGGAAAATTGGGACACTTTACTGTAAATAGGTTGCATTAAAGGAAATTTAAGGAGGTTTTTATAGAGGGACAAGCTAATACAAACACAACCCACATAAGAGTAAGACAGATGCAATTCACAAAATACACATTAAAATCTATTACTACTGTAGTACAATAAAACAGGCATAAATGTACTACAGGCCATCCTGGAAAAATTGTAGTACCATATAAAGCCAATGACTGGTAGTGCAACAAAACATCGATGAAATCAGTGGAGGTAGACAAATACACTAACACATAGGGAAAAACATAGAAAATAAATTAATCTTTATTCAAATAATTTTTAATGCATTTTTCAATAATGTTTGCAAATAAAAATATCTTCATTTCCCATATGGCTGAGATACCCGCCACCCCCTCTCAACACAATCCCCAAAGGAGGGAAACCGGAAACAGTTCTTGAAGTTTTTGGAAGAGGGAGGGAGTGACCCTCCCGGCCGTATTTATTAAAACAAAATTAAAACATTAAACAGTTTCATATTAATGTACAATTTCATTACCACATTGCGATGTTTGGCTAACCTTAACAGATTCTCTAATACAGAGGTTCTCCTAGCCGAACTAACATCCTACAAACATTTACTTGAAATTATGAAATTGTACATCCTAACGTTTAAGGGCCAACGGCAAGGTCGTAACCGGTGTCAAGATCCCTAACCAGAAATACCCCCCCCACTTGTGAGGGGCGACAGCACTGAGGCGTACCTCAAGTGCAACTACCAATTTCCCTTTGACTTGACGGGGGCACCAATAAAACTCGACGCCACTTAAAGGTCGTTCGAGGACTCGTGTGAGGTATCTAGAAGGTAGCGTAGACCCCCCCCCAAACCCCGCACAACTTACCACATCTGCCGTCGCAGACGTCACTGGCCCCGGGAAATTCCCCAGGAGGGGGCTGTAACCCCTCCTACACAGAAAGGGGCCTTGACCGCCTTTCCTTTTCTTTCGGCGACCCATCCTTAGAAGGGACCGCCTCCCCGTTGAGGGGCCAATGGCCACCTCTCCCGAGCGCTCCCATCCGTGTTGGGTGACGCCCACTCATAGGGATCTTCCAATTAGTGCTCACCGATCATGACCTTACCGCCACAGGCCGGATAGTTGACCGGCTATCCGGACCCCCCACAAAGCTCCTACCTAAAGGTCATGTTTTAACGATTTTAACCATGCTAGGAAGTCTCCTATGAGTAACTCATTCCCCACCCGAGACAAATGCACACCATCCCCCAAATACATACTGTCATCATTAATACAGCCATGCGAAATAGAATGCAATGTCCTGGAACGGAACAACCTACTCACTTTGTTATTAAGCTTTCTCACAGAGTGATTCAAAGCAGGAACAGAAATAGCCCCTCGCCACACCTTTCGTGGGATCATATGGGACCATGCAATTGTGCACCCCGGAACTCTCCTCGCCAACCAACTTACAGTGGAAAGCATTGCCTCCAGGAGAAGTCGTCTACCGGTGGTGACCAAATCATTGCCCCCTAGATGTACTATGACTATAGACGGCGGTGACCTCGTCCGCCCTAACAAACCCTCGAAAAATGCTTGAAACTGGTCAATACAGAGACCGCCTCTTCCGTAGAAGGACACACTGTACCCGTATTCCCCAGCTACGTGAATCATGTCACCTGCTTTGAATACGTCCGCGGCACGCCTCACGTATGAGTGACCCACGACCCACACCTCCTTTTTCACAGCCGGTGATGTCTGACCGCTGGCCCGGTGTTGGGTCGACTGCATAGTCCGCCCCGCCTCGTAGGCTTGCGCAACTGAAAACCAAACAAAGAGAAGAAGCGTGAGTACATCATTACAGCTTCACAACATGTGCAACCGCACATACCTCTTATAACACTTGGAGGACCAACGCCCCACTCGTTTCACTTGCTCAACATTAAGACCCCTAGCTGTAGCTTCCGTAGCAGCCCCTATCCGAAAGGAATGGGTCCCAAACTCGCCCGGGTTCAAGCCCGCAGCGGCAATTGACATCGCAAGCACCCGCTGAAACTGAAATTTCGTCAGTGGGGTGGCGTCCGCGTGTCTCAACAAGGTCCCCCCCCATGATGCCACCCTTCGTGCTAGGTAGTCTTCTAAACACTTTACCGGACACATGGAGGACCCGGGAATCCTGCGTATGATTACGCAGTCACCCATCCCATCTTGATCGGTCTTGGACCTGACAAAGGAGACAGTCATTGTCTCTCCTCTGATCTGAACGCGTTCCTGGCACAAACCCCCTGTCACATCCCGTTTGTTCCTTGCCACCAGTTCGCTTACCCGCATCGCTCCATGAAATGCCAGCGTAAAAGCGGCTCGGAACAACACCGTCTCAAACTGAGATGAACATGTGGCAGGGAGTGTGGCCAACAACTGGGCCAACCTATCCAAACCTATCGGGCGCCTCTCATCTACTCTGCGACCCTCAAGGCGTTGCCACCCACGCAGCGCTTTCTGTACAACGAAAGACGCTGTCGGGTCCTGGATACCATGAGCCCTGGCCACAAAGGAAATGGCAGCACGATGCCTCTGGGCCGTAGCCACCGATTTCCCAGCCCTACGTAAGGACATCAGAAAATTCACTACCCATTCCTCGTGGCCCCAAAGCCCCTCTCTATCAGTCCCCAAAAAGGCTAAATAGGACCGAAACGCCCCTTCATATGCCTTCCTTGTCCTTGGTGCTAGGCTCTCGCCCACGAGGTGACGAAGTTCGGGGCACCGAGAGACCAGAGAGCTTCGGGAAAGGGTGCCGGCTCTGGGTCCGCTGTGGGAAGGAAACCCGCGAAAGCCTGCATATGAAAACGAGACAGTGCATCAGCCGCCTGATTCATCACCCCCGGGACATGTTTTGCTCTGAATAGCACATTCAGTTGCATACACAGTAAAACAATTTCTTTGAGCAGTCGTAAAATCAGTTTACATCGTGCTGCCTGGCTATTGATGCACTCGACCACGGTCATATTGTCAGACCAAAATACCACAGAGTGATCTTTGAACCCTTCGGGCCAGGTTCTCAGGGCCACCAAAATGGGGAAAAGTTCCAGGAAGGCAATATTACTTGTCAGTCCATTGTCATGCCACCATGCCGGCCATCTTTGTGCCGACCATTTTGTGCCGAAGATGGCACCAAAACCTATGCTACCTGCCGAATCTGTCCATAGCCCCAGCTCTTCAGAGGACACGGCCGGTTTGTTCCAGACGACTCGACCATTAAAATCCGCCAGAAATGCTAACCAAATGCGCATGTCCTGGCGGACCTCAGCCGATAGTCTCGTGCGATGATGACCCTCCTTTAGGCCGACCATAGCTTGGGCAATAGAACGGGAAAAGGGGCGGGCCATCGGTATAACCCTCAAGGCAAAATTCAACTGTCCCACCAACTGTTGTAATTGATGCAGCGTAACTTTAGATCCATTTATACACATTTGCAGGGCTGCCCTGAACTTCCCCACTTTGTCGGCTGGTAAACGAAAACAACCCTCACTGGAGTCTAACTCGATCCCCAGAAACTCGAGGCAAGTCGCAGGACCCACCGTCTTACCTGGTGCCAATGGCACACCAAACTGCTTCATTAACACACAAAATTCGGCCAAGGCCTGGCCACATTCGAGATCCCCGGCTGCCCCAAGGGACAGAAAATCATCAAGGTAATGTATTACATGTTGAAAACCCGTCCTCTTTGTGAAGACCCATTGTAGAAAACTACTGAATTTCTCGAAATAGGCACAAGATATAGAGCACCCCATCGGCATACACCTATCCATGTAATAATGACCCTGAAACATGAAACCTAGGAGACGCTGGTCGTCTGGGTGTACCGGGAGCAATCGGAACGCTGACTCGATATCTGACTTCGCCATCAGCGCCCCGGGCCCCAGGCGATTCAAAATGGCTACGGCCTCATCGAAGGATGCGTACCGCACCGAACACACTTCCGGGTCTATTGCATCGTTTACAGAAAGACCACGTGGAGCTGATAAATTATGAATCAGTCGGAACTCACCCGGGTCCTTCTTGGGGACCACCCCTAAAGGAGAACAAACAAAATTCTGCACCGGGGGTACACTAAACGGGCCGGCAACCCGACCTCGACTAACCTCTTTCCGGATCTTATCCTGTACCACGGTCGTATGCTGGAGGACCGAAAGTTGATTTTTACACTTCTCCACACCCTGAAAGTCCCCTACTGGGATGCGGAAACCATACGAAAACCCGTTCCGCAGCACCCCAGCAGAAGTACGATCCGGGTATTCACTGAGCCAGGGAATCATCGCCAAGGTATCAATCGGGGTAGGTAAAGGCGCCCCTCGGACTATGTTAGACCTGTTTGGCGCCTCCTCTACCGCCGTTATCACCCGTTTTGGCTCTGCACGTGGACTCAGGATGGGACGACCCGCACCCACTACATTCGTGTTTAAATTTACACGATCCCTGGGGCCTAGTACATTTACCTCTGTTGAAATTCCAGCAGAACCCCCTTTTCCCTGTATTGCTGGCAGGTCTGGAGTAATCGTCGGTACCCGTACCTGATCGAAAGGGCGTCCCCGCATATTGGCGGGAGGATTCGCCAACATCACTCCCTACCAATGGCATTTTCAACATACCTGTCTCCTTCATTTTATCCCATGTCAAAGAATCGTAACAATCCCAGGTTAAGCTTTTATTATGCTCTTTAGCCTTTCTAAAAAGATTATCGTAGCAGAACCAATGGTTACCCTGGTGTGACGTCGAGTACCCCATGATTCGCGACTGATAGGTCGGCAACTCGGAAAGCAACTCGGGCCTACGTTCCCCCAAGATCGACGTAAAAATCCCCCATGCTTTTCCCCAATTGCCAATATTCTCATTCACTTTAAAGGCGGCCATTTTTGCGCGCCAAACACTCGGATGCATGAGGTCTTTCTGGCCCTTAACATGCTCCACCTCATAATGATCAACAAGCAACGAGAAGATGTTCACATATTCCCCCGCCCAAATCTTCTCTTTAATTGCCAAAGGCACATGTTGACCCAACCTTTCTCTACGAGAGGGTGCTGACTCATCCCTCGCAATCGGCAATGGCCGCTTACCTGCACCGGACGCTGCCTCTGCGGTCGTAATCGTCCCTTGTGGCTTGTCACCTACTGCAGCCGGCGCGGACACCTTGGCTGCATCCCGTTTCTCGCGCAATTGCTTCATCAGCGCCTGCGCGTCGACAGCCGTGGCGCCCTCGCTACTTTCGCCCAACCACGCTGCAAGTTGTGCTGCCAGCTCGGGCGGCATATCTTCATTGGACACCGGGGTGACCACCACGGGAATCGGATTCCCCTCCACGGGTACTGGGGTTGGCGCTTCGAGCGGGGTACGGGGAACCGGGACGTCTCCCCCAGCTGGTCCCCTCCTTGGCCTCTTGGCTCTCCCTCCTGGGGCTGCTCCAGCCGAAGGACGTTCCGGCCCCCCTTCACCCTCTCTCTCCGCCACCCGCTTCTTCAGCTCGGTCATCTCCTTCATGAGGACCCGAAGCATCTGCTCGGTCGTCATTCTCTTTCCGCCTTTCTTGGGCATTTCTCCGACAGAGTATCTGTAAGACAAAAGAAAGATTAAAACGCTCAAAATTGGCTCTTCGTTCCGTCTCGAGCTCACGTGCAGCGAGGAGGTGCAGCTTCAGAGCACAGGAACAAGAGGATGCCTTCTGGTCTTGCGTCCCCTTTTATCCGTCTTCAGGGCGGGCGTAAACCCGCCCCTGCCTTCCCCGAGGGCGTGGCCAGCCGCGTCAGTGTCTAGGCAGGCCCACTCTAGGGCGGGAAAAAGCGCGCCCCGGCTACGCCGCTTCGGGCATACCAGCCGAGACACGCTTCCCGCCCAAGATGGCTTCCCGGGGGGATCGAGGTACTCTGCCATACGTGCGGGGGGACCGAGTGGTCGCCCCTTTCCATTACACATAATATTTTAATACAATATATTGGGAATGGTAGCTCTGCAAAATAGTAATATTTAACACACAGCCAAGATTGTGGCATATTTAAAACAAATGACACTGAATGGTGGTTGTGGAGCAAAACTAAATATTTCATGTAACTAAGTTACAATGTCATACATTTTAGGTTTAGTGCAGGTTTGTTGCCATTTGTGCCTGTGGCAAACCTAGGTGAATAGACGTTAGGAAAATGTATTTTACAATAAAAAATATATATTTTTTTTTTTGTTAAAGTTAGTCTTCTTAAAATACTGTGGGGCATATCAACAAGAGTCAGGGTTAATTACAGCTGACCGCGCTTAGCGCGGTTTTTATTAACGCCAGCTATCGCTGGAATTTATCGCCATGCTTGCGCTGTATTAACAACGCATAGCGCAATGGCGATATAAAGTCCAGTGATAGCGGAGAAATCTCCGTTTTACAGGGAACATCGATGGTTTTTCAGCGATGTTCCCTGCAAAACGGCGCTATGCTTGATGATACGACCCTGTGGTCATGACACAATAATCCACCTCCCATGTTACACATACATTAATCTGGATTTTAGCAGACGTTAGTTTTTGGCGAAAACGTCAGCTAAAATGTTGTGGTCCGCCTTGTAAATATTGCGAAGTGCACTTAGCGATATTTAGCAAGTCCTCCTGTATGAGGTACGCCCAGTGACTCCCACTTTGCATCTCATTAGAGATGCAGAGAGAGGCGTCGGAGAAAAGGCTGCTAACATGCGCTAATGCATGTTAGCATCCCCTTGTAGATAGGGGGATAATATTATCTCTGCTTTTTTTACTTTTAAAGCCAAAAAAGTGGAGATAAGGCCTTTGTTAGTATGAGCCTGAATTACTTACAATAGAATGCTCCTTGCCTTAGTAGCGGAGATCTCTACAACCAGTTGGAAAGTTACTAGTAATAACTTTTTGAGCATAAATTAGATTGTACTGTTTTTGAGCATAAATTAGATGCGCCCTTATTTGTGATGGAAACTCTTAAGTTTACATGAAGGCAGTGTAGGTGTGGATCTACACACGCAGAGATGTACACATCTAAAGTACCGTTGTGAATTAGCCCCAATATCTTCAGACTTTCCTGGATCTGTCTTGGGTTCTGTCTACTTCTAGCACTGGGAAGTAGACGTCTGTAACATCTGAAACGTTATCAAGGAGCGCCCTCTTGCAAGTGCTGCAGCAATCTTTTTCGGTTGGCAAACAGATTTGCAGGATTATATTCCCTTGGGAATTCTTACAGACACTGGGGACAATCAGGTACATGCATCAATGTAGACTTTTGCAATTCCTTATCGCGATTATTAAGGAATCGCAATTAAGGAATTGCAAAAGCCTATGCCTGTAGGAATCGCTATAAAATCTGCAATTCCCAAACATTCCTTAATTGCGACTCGCAAATTGTGAGTCGCAATTAAAGAATGCCTGCCCATTCATTCCTATAGGCCTACAGGCCCATAGGAATGAATGGGAGATTGCATGCACTATTTGCGAGTACCAATAGGTACTCACAGATTGCGCATGCATTTTCAAGGGTGCAAGAGTGTCAAAAGGACACCCTGTTACACCCCTGAAATTGATCTGTGCACACATGTTGCGCACACACTTGCCCCAAGGCCATGTGGTTGTGTGTAACCCTCAACTTTAAAAAATGCACTTTAGTGCATTTTTCAAAGTTTTTGCAAATTACCATCAAGTTCAACTTGATGGTAATTTGCGCCCCCTAGTATATCACAATTTGCGCTTCCATCATGCATTGCATTTAAGGAATCGCAATTTGCAATTCCTTAAATGCATTTGCAATTTAAGAAATCTCAATAATTAGTGATTTCTTAAATTGCGAGAGGCTGACACGTTGATGCATTGCAGAAGCCCATGTTGCAGGCGCAAACAAACAATTTTTGCGAATCACACTGTTGGCGCTCGCAAATAAGGTTGATGCATGTGCCTGAATGTCTGTAGAAAACAGCTGTGGATGCAGGAAAAACAACTGCCATGCTCAATTTTGAGACGTTATCTATTCTCACTGTACCTGGAAATTATGGGACACTGTGGTCGCAGAATTTCCATATGCAGTACTATTGCATTAGGAGTCCTTCGACACATGCAATGTGGAACATTCCATTAATATTTCATTCCAGTTCACTCCTGCACAACAACAAAGGGTTGAAGGGGATGTTCCAGATGTCTCCTTTTTTAACATTCTATCATTTCAATGTCAGGGAACAGATGAACTTATAACTCTGTTTATTATTTTAAAAATTTACAAAAAATCATGAGAGTGCACTGGTGCCTTCTTAAAACAAGCCTTCTCTCTACCCATTTAGGGTTTTCACTCTGGATCTGTACAAATAATGATTGCAAAAAATAAGTCACATTTTGCACTTTAGTAAGCATATTTACTAACTTTCCATGCAGCGTAGCAACCACAGTTGTGGCACTGCGCCGTGCATGGAAAGGCAACTGAACCATATCTACTAAGTTATGGTGCTGTTTTCTTCTCTCCCAGTGCTGCCACATTTTAGGCAGCCATGCACTAACGCTCACACCCTTGCCCCATAGTGCAAGAATATGTGTACATTCTATCGGGCAAAGGATTTGTACTGGAAGGGGATCCTTCCACTACAAAAACTATATTTAAATAATTTGTATGTGTTCTTTAAAATGTAGCACACAAGCAAACTTGAAAAGTGTGAAGAGTTCTAAAACTTGCTCCACAGTTACCACTGCCTTGAGGTGCCATGCAAATCCCTGTCTCCAATGTTAGTAGAGAGGGATTTTCATAAAAACCCATAGGTTGTTGCATGGCAAGGCCCATGTACCCCGATTGAATGCCCACCCTTGATGCTAAATATACTAAAGCAGCACTTATCACTAATATCCATAACTGTTGCCAACTTTCCAACCCAATTCCTGATATACATTAGAAAGTAAATGCCACCACGCCACTTTGCCCCAGTTTTGCGATAAAAAAGTAAAGCAAACTCAGCACAAAGTGTTAGTAAACCTGGGCCTAAGTGAGTTTTTTAAATTCAGGCATGGCTATATTCATGTGATAGGTTTTGGGTAGGATATTATTGACTTTTTAATGAAAGAGCTCCTTGATTCCTTATTATTCTATACACTGTGGTTTTTGGACATGCTTGATACATTAAGCACACAGTTCAGAACACCCTTTTAATTACGTACATAGCTCTGTAAAAGCATCTGCATCATTAGTCAATATGCACTTAGCAATTTGCCTTTGCGCTCTCTGATATTTACAGATGTAATGTTCCCAACTACTAATGGCAGTGGCTATTGAAAAATAGATTACAGTAATGCCGCCTGTTCATGAATGGTGAGATAATTAATTGACTTAGTCTAGCTTGTTTTTCAAAGCCTAATGGCTGTAGTCGTGTCTTTAACAGAGCAAAGTATTTCGACTTTTACTTTCAAGTAGTTAACCATCAGCAGTGTACAATATGTGTTTTTTCACAAGGCTCATGTGTTTTTGTCTTTACATGTTAATTTAATATGTGTGCCAACTTAGGGCCCTTTTAGGATGGCGGACGGACCTGCGTCCGTCCGCCACCCCAGAGGAGGAGGGACCGTCCGCAGGGGCAGCGGCGGTCCCTCCGTGCAAATTAGGATGTGACCGCCACCTTGGCGGTCACATCCTGCATGTTTAACATTGCGGTGGGTGCTGCTTCAAGCAGCACCCGCCGCAATGTTAAAACTGCATGCTTCGCATTTGCATGCACAAAGCGGCAGGCACCGCGCGGTGCCTGCCACTTTGTGCATGCAAATGCAGGGGGTACCATAGGTACCCCCCATGTTCACCCCCCACCCCCCGTCACCCTGGGGGCCCGCAACGGGCCCCTAAAGAAATCACCGTATGCCTTTCCACGGTGGAGAAGCCGCAGCGGAAAGGCATCTGTTCACCCCCATCCTAATGTGGCTGGCAGTGTCTGTTAGACACCGCCTCCATATTAGAGCTTTTGCGCCGCGGTCATAAGGCGACCGCGGCGAAAAAGCGGCAGACGGTCTTCCTGACCCCCCAGCCATCCTAATCGGGCGGGGGGTCTTTGAAGGCTCCGCAGCGGTTTTTCCGTATCCTCCGGAGCGGCGGACACTTCCGCCGGCCCGGAGGATGCAGAAAAAACGCAATACTAATGAACCCCTAAGTTCATAGACATGATGAAGTTGATGAGCATTTGATGAGCATTTTCGGAACCGTTGATCCTTCTCTTCCTGGTGGCCACAGCCTGGAACAACCTTACCATGAACATTAGGACCACCTCTTCGCCCCGGGAATTCAGGAAAGGACTCAAGACCTGGCTGTTCGAATGATTAGAGCATGGTGAAGCAGCAAGCAACTCCAGCGCCTTGAGACCCTCACGGGTGTTTCGCTGCTTTACAAATCCTGATTGATTGAACAGAAGAACCATCACTTAGTGGTGGCATGATTACTGAAAAGTTCTGTTTATTGACATGCAAAGTTAAACCTCACTCACCACTAATGTGCATGTAATGGCAGTCCAGATAATGTCTTGCACCTCTACAAAATGATGTGAGGCTGTAGCCTTTGGGTGCCTCCTCTAGGTGGTACCAAATTACAAGAAATAGATCGAAAAGCTGACATTTAATTAGAAGATGTGGAGCACTTCGGAAGTAAAAAGGTATTTTACCATGAGCATCAGGCCACCTTGTTAAATACCTGGTTATACAGGGATTAAAGAATCCCATGTAATATAGTTTTATATTGAGAGGCTGGGGGTTATGATCACTGCTTATAGGAAGTTTTAGGTGTCTTGATATTGTACAGCATTATCATATTCTATGGGTAGTTATAATTAGGTCAGCATTTCCATAGGAAATGCCTTTTTTGTTTTGCTCTTAACTTTGGCACAGTTTGACGAATCTTCACGAAACGTTCCAAAAAAAAGTGCTCTTTTTTGCATACTTTGTGCATGGAATGTTTCTGGGTGATGTGTCAAATGGGGACAGGGAAAAAGGGGTGTCCCAAAATGCAAAATCCCTGTGAATTTCCATAGATATTTTAAAGAAGCACTATCGCAAAAACTGCTGACAGCAATTCTAACAAATTTGGCAGGAAGCTAGATCTTGATTTAAAAAGAGTGCTTTGGTAATTGGGAGAAAGGCAACATTTAGTAAGCCGTAGATTACCGTTTATGTGTTTTATTTATTTTTAGAGTCCATAGTACAAAAGCAGGCAGGATTAAATTGAAAAAAAGTTACTATAAGAAGTTCTAACTGACTTCAGTAACCCCCTCCTCGACTTATTGCTTTTTTTTTTAATACACTGTTTTTTTACCTCTGCTTGTTTCTGATAATAATCACTACCTTGTATGTTGACTGTAGATACCTTGGTCCATGCTTATTTAGTTACATGACTACTTGGATCATGGTGATGGGAAACATTAAATAATTCTGTTCTGACAATTAAAAAAGCCTTATGGGGTTATTTCCTTGGGCCTTCAGGGTAATCTTTTATTATTGACATGTGCAGTGAAATATCAAAGCTGGACTGGCTGTCACTATCTAAAATCTATTCAAAACTTTCACATGTCATATTAGAAATGGAAGATATCACTTTAATTAAGCTTATAAACTTTGGATTTGTATGTCTGTGCCCAGTGACTAAGAGATTTTGGGGGTTATTTATAGTTTGATGGGCACTACTCTATTCTTTTTTAAGTTTAAGACACTTTATTAATGTAATGTTCCTCATACAACATAGGGCAAAGATGTGACAATATTTGAGAATATAGTTAAACAATGTGGACGAGCCCACTATGTGTGTGTTATTAATTTAATTTAATTAAGTCACTGTTTGTAGCATGTGCTTGGACCCATTAGGTGTTGTTAAAAGACCCCTCACACACCAACCTGGTTGGTGTCATGCTTCATCATTGGGGTCCCCACCGGGCGGCCGAGTGCCCACTGGTTGTGCTACGACGCCTGATTACAGCGGAGCTGGTGTTGGTGCGTAAGTGTGATGTGATGTGATATTGTCCATTTAAAAATACCTCTGAGAATCCTTGCCTTTATTTTTAATGTTGGCGGCTCAAGATATGATAAAGATATGTGTGGTGCAACTATTTCAGGAGTTATTACCTTTAAGTTGGCTTATGTGTGGCGGTCTACTTGTTTCAGCCCCCGTAGTATGATTAACAGGGATTTCTTCAGGACCAGGTACGTGATAAGTGAGTGGGGAAAGGTTTGAGGGGCCATGTGAAAAAAACAGTGCGGTACCTTCCCACGCGCTAAGGTGTGTGGTTGAAAAAATGGCGGCGCACTCACTGACACTTTAAAATAGCAAACAATTCCTGTGGGGAAAAAAGAAGACAAAACACAACATATAGGGTTCGCAACATAAAATGCAATCTTATTGGTTATATTTATAGTTATGTCGTTTTCCTTTAAGAAGGCTACTACAGTGACTGGTATGTTTGCTCATGCAGGTCGTGGCATGCAAGGATACTGTGATGCATGCTGCATTGACTAGAAAGTGAGCAACAGGATTCTGTGATTACAGAGATGCAGATTCTTTTTGCACAAGTGAAAGTAAAAACACTGGGCGCTGTCTAAAAATATGGTAAATGTGGAACTATATCATGCGTGGGGGCCTCTAAGGAGAGTACCTAGTGGTCCAAGGCGCACAGAGTGGAAAGGGGCGACCACTCGGTCCCCCCGAACGTATGGTGGAGTACCCCGATCCCCCCGGGAAGCCATTTTGGGCGGGAGGCGAGTCTCGGCTGGTATGCCCAAAGCGGCGTAGCCGGGGAGCGCCTTTTCCCGCCCAAGAGGGGGTTGTCCTAGACACCGCTAGCCACGCCCTGGAGGCGGATTGGAGGTGGGTTCACGCCCGCCCGAAGAAGGATAAAAGGAGCGACAAGCCAAGGAAGCATCCTCTTGTTCCTGTGCTCTGAAGCTGCACCTCCCCGTTGCACGTGAGCTCGAGACGGAACGAAGAGCCATTTTTGAGAATTAACCGCGTGTTTCTTCTTTCAGTGAGTTCGGAGCTTTCTGCCTAGGATCTTTTGAGGAGTATACGCGGACGATGCCTAGCAAGAAGGTCGGAAAGAGGATCGGGACCAATCAGATGCTTCGTATGCTGATGAAAGACATGGCGGATATGAAAAAGCAGATGGCGGTAATGAATGGTGTGGGGGGGCCTAAGAGAGTCATCGGCCCAGCATTGCCGGGAGTGGTCCCGAGCGGGAGGGGTAGAAGGGCCAAGAAGGGAGCGTCGGGGGGGAGGCCCCGGTTCCCGAAGCACCCCCCGCGCCCCCGGTCACCCCGATCGAGGCCCCGGCTCCGGTCCCAGATGTGGGCCAACCGATCCCTGTGGTAGTCGCTCCAGTGAACGGGGAGGATATGCCTCCTGAGCTGGCTGCCCAGTTGGCGGCATGGTTAGGCAAAGAGAACGAGGGGGCCACGGCTGAGGAAGCCAGGGCAATAATGAAGCAGTTGCGGCAATCGAAAGATGCTGCGAAGGCACCGTCTCCTTTTGTTTCCCCGCAGGCTCCCGTGGAACAACCAGTATCGGGCGTTGGTTCGGCAGGAACTACGGTCACAGTGGCCGGGTCAGGTAAGCAGCCGCTGCCGATTGCGGGGGAGGGATCGGTACCTTCAAGGAGGGAAAAAGTTGTTCAGCATATCCCGATTGAGGTAAAAGAAAGGATATGGGCTGATAAATACGTGAACATGTTTTCCTTGTTGACCGATCATTATGAGATTGAACATGTTAAAAATCAAAAGGAGTTTCTGCATCCTAGTGTATGGCGCGCCAAGATGGCCGCTTTCAGAGTTGAGGAATCGATCGACAATTGGGGCAGAGCGTTTGGAATGTTCATTGCAATTATGGGGGAACGTAGGCCCGAATTGTTGGTGGGATTAGCCGTGTATCAGACTCGTATCATAAAATTTTATGGAACATATGGTGGCAATCAATGGTTTTATTATGATAGCATATTTCGTAAGTCCAAGGAGCACGACTCATCCCTGACGTGGGATTGTTTCGACTCCATTTCCTGGCAGAGAATGGAGAAGTCAGGCACGGCGAAGTCGCCATCTTTAGGGGGGAATATGGTCGAGTCTTCCCGCCATTCATCTGGGGCGCCCTTTTGGGCGGGATCAAGCAATGATCAGCACACAAGGAATAATGGCAACTCAGGTAAAAAAGGGGTCTGCTGGAGCTTTAACAGAGGCAAATGTACTAGGCCGCAGGGATCTTGCAGGTTTAGGCATAAATGTGCTGGGTGTGGGCAGTCCTCGCATCCCGAGACCATGTGCAGAGCCAAAAATGGTGATCCGGGAAGTAGAGTGGGCGCCAAACAGGTCTGAAATAGTCCGAGGGGCGCCTCTCCCTACCCCGATTGATATCATGGCAATGATTCCTTGGCTGAACGAATATCCGGATCATATCTCCGCTGGGGTGTTGCGAGATGGTTTTTCATATGGTTTCCGCATCCCGGCGGGGGATTTTCAGGGAAAAGCGCAATGTAAGAACCAACTGTCGGTTCTGCAGAATACGGCGGTGGTACAAGCAAAGATTGGGAAGGAGGTGGCCCGAGGTCGGGTTGCCGGCCCATATGACATGCAGCCTGTTGCTAATTTTGTTTGTTCGCCTCTGGGAGTGGTCCCCAAAAAGGACCCTGGGGAATTCAGGTTGATACATAATCTGTCAGCTCCAAGGGGTCTTTCGGTGAACGATGCGATTGACCCGGGAGTTTGTTCGGTGCGGTACGCATCTTTTGATGAGGCTGTCGCCATGTTGAATCGCCTGGGGCCCGGAGCGCTGATGGCCAAATCGGACATTGAGTCGGCGTTCCGGTTGCTCCCGGTACACCCCGACGATCAGCGTCTCCTTGGTTTCATGTTTCAAGGACGCTATTACATTGATAAATGTATGCCAATGGGTTGCTCCATTTCTTGTGCGTATTTTGAAAAGTTCAGTAGCTTTTTGCAATGGGCGTTCACAAGAACAACAGGGTTTACAAATGTTATGCATTATCTTGATGATTTTTTATTTCTGGGGGCAGCCGGGGACATAGAATGTGCACAGGCTTTGAACGATTTTTGTGATCTCATGACTCGCCTCGGTGTGCCATTGGCACCAGGTAAGACAGTGGGCCCGGCTACTTCGCTCGAGTTTCTGGAAATAGAGCTCGACTCCGAAAAGGGGTGCTTCCGTTTGCCTAACGAAAAGGTAACGTAGTTTAAGGCATCGCTTGAAACATGTATTAGTGAGACGAAGGTGAATTTGCATCAGTTGCAGCAGGCTGTGGGTCAGCTGAATTTTGCCCTTAGAGTAATACCGATGGCTCGCCCCTTTTCCCGCTCTATTGCTCAAGCCATGGTCGGCCTTAAGGAAGGGCACCACCGCACAAGGCTCTCGGCAGAGGTCCGGCAGGACATGCGCATATGGTTGGCATTCCTGGCGGATTTCAACGGTCGTGTCGTGTGGACCAAACCAGCGGTCTCCTCCGTGGAGCTGGGGTTGTGGACTGACTCGGCAGGGAGTGTGGGTTTTGGCGCCATCTTGGGGAAGCATTGGTCAGCACAAACCTGGCGGACATGGTGGCACGAGAGTGGGCTGACAGGCAACATTGGGTTTCTCGAACTGTTCCCTATTCTGGTGGCCTTGAAAACATGGCCTGAGGAGTTTCGTGATCGCTCTGTGGTGTTCTGGTCTGACAATATGACCATGGTTGAGTGTATCAATAGTCAGGCAGCACGCTGTAAATGGATCTTGAGGCTGTTGAAGGAAATTGTCTTGCTGTGTATGAGACTAAACGTCCACTTTAGGGCAAGACATGTGCCAGGGGTGTTAAATCAGGCAGCTGATGCGCTTTCTCGGTCCCGTATGCAGGCCTTCTGGGGTTTTCTGCCCTCAGCGGACCCGGTGGCGGCACCATTTCCCGAAGCTCTCTGGTCTCTCGGTGCCCCGGACTACAAGACCTCGTGGGAGAGAGCCTAGCACCCATGACAAGGAAGGCTTATGAAGGGGCGTTCCGTTCTTATTTGTCCTTTTTGGGTTCAGCTAGGGGGGAGCTTTGGGGCCAAGAAGAGTATGTCCTGAATTTTTTGTTATCATTACATCAGGCAGGCAAGTCAGTGGCTACGGCCAATAGGCACCGGGCCGCCATTTCTTTCATGGCACGGGCCCATGGCATACAGGATCCCACGGCGTCTTTCTTGGTGCGGAAGGCGCTGCGTGGGTGGCAACGCTGTGAGGGTTGCCGAGTGGATGAGAGACACCCGATAGGTCTTGAAAGGTTGGCCTTGTTACTGTCCGTACTCCCTGCGACATGTTCATCTCAATCAGAGACAGTGCTATTCCGGGCCGCTTTTGCATTAGCATTCCATGGGGCTATGCGGGTAAGCGAGCTGGTAGCGAGGAACAAGCAGGATACGGGGGGGAGGTCTGTGCCATGAGCACATTCAAATTAAGGGGGAGACAATGGTTGTCTCATTTGCCAGGTCGAAGACCGATCAGAAAGCGATCGGGGACAGTGTAGTGGTTCAGCGGATTCCGGGATCTCCCATGTGCCCGGTAGCATGCGTTGAGGAGTATTTGGCGCAGAGGGCGGCATCATGGGGGGGAAGCTTGCTGAGGCACGCCGACGCTACCCCACTGACAAGGTTTCAGTTCCAGCGGGTGCTAACGATGGCAATCACAGCGGCGGGCTTGAACCCGTGCGAGTTTGGGACCCATTCCTTCCGGATAGGGGCTGCTACAGAGGCTACAGCCAGGGGTCTAAGTGTGGAAAAAGTGAAACAGTTGGGGCGTTGGTCCTCGAATTGTTATAAAAGGTATGTGCGGTTGCACATGTTGTGAAGCCTATGTCTTGCACTCACGCTTCTTGTTTTTGTTTGGTTTACAGTGTTGCGAGCTTACGAGGCGGGGCGGACTGTGCAGTCGACCCGACACCTGGGGACCAGCGGTCAAAGATCACCGGCTGAGGAAAGAGTGGTGTGGGTCGTGGGCCACTCATACGTGAGGCGTGCCGCAGACGTATTCAAAGCAGGTGACATGATTCACATGGCTGGGGAATACGGGTACAGGGTGACCTTCTACGGAAGGGCGGGCTCTGTATTGACCAGTTTCAATGTTTTATGGAGAGTTTGTTAGGGCGGACAAGGTCACCGCCAGCTGTAATCATAGTGCATCTTGGGGGCAATGATTTGGTTACCACTGGTAGACGAGTACTTCTCGAGTTGATACTATCCACAGTGTGTTGGTTGGCGAGAAGGGTTCCAGGGTGCACGATTGCATGGTCCCATATGATTCCACGAAAGGTGTGGCGGGGGGCTATTTCTGTGGCTGCTGTAAATCATTCAGTGAAGAAGGTGAATAACAAACTTGGTAGATTGTTCCGTACAAGTACATTGCATTCTATTCCGCATGGATGTATCAGGGGGGACCATATGTATCTGGAGGATGGAGTTCATTTGTCCCGGGTGGGGAATTCTTTACTCATAGGAGACTTCGTAGCTTGGTTAAAGAGTTTGCAGCCATGACCTTTAAGTAGGAGTTTTGTGGGGGGTCCGGATAGCCGGTCAACTATCCGGCCTGTGGCGGTAAGGTCATGATCGGTGAGCAGGAATTAGAAGATCCCTAGAGGTAGGGCGTCACCCATTATGGGGGAGGCGGCCATTGGCCCCTCAAACGGGGAGGCGGTCCCCTCTAAGGATGGGGACGCCGAAAGGGAAGGCGGCCATTGGCCCCTCCCTGGGGAGGAGGGGCTAGGGCCCCTCCTGGGAATTTCCCGGGGCCAGGACATCTGCGACGGCAGATGTGGTAAGTTGTGTGGGGTGGGAGGGGGGTCTACGCTACCTTCTAGACACCTCACACGAGTCCTCGGACGACCACTAAAGATGGCGTCGAGCTAACAGGGGGCCCCCGCTAAAACAAGGGAAATTGGAAGTTGGCACAGAGGTACAGTCCACTGTGCGACCGCCCCTCACAAGTGAGGGGGGAGTTCTGGTATTGGGGATCTGACACCGGTTATGACCTTGCCGTTGGCCCGTAATGTTAGGATGTACAATTTCAAAGTTTGAGTAATGCATTTGCAGGATGTTTAGTATCGGCTAGGAGAACCTTTGTATTAGAGATGTGTTAAGGTCAGCCAAGAACATCGTAATGTGTAAATGAAATTGTACATGATATGAAACTGTTATTTTAACGTTTTAATTTTGTTTCATATTTTTAATAAATACGGCCGGGAGGGTAACTCCCTCCCGCCTTCCACAAGTTCAGAACCGTTTCCGTCTTCCCATCCTTGGGGGATTGTGTTGAGAGGGGGTGGCGGGTATCTCAGCCATATGCACTACTGCCATAAGATCATGCACTCAAGAGTTTTTGTGCACCCATATATGGCCCCAGAACATCATTACGAGAAATGTACAACAAAGTAAGATATAATGTAATTGTTAGAAACATGCACAAGGTGGTTCTATAGTTACAATGCTAATGAGTTTAAGGCAGAGATTGAGGCTAGAGGGTGGAAGTTCATCCCAGATCTAATCTGAAAAAAAAAGTAAACAGTGCTGCGGTAAGCCCTCTCGTATAGATTGGCTTACTGGTGTGGCAGTATTTGGAGCATGCATAGTCTTACTTGGTGAAGACGAGTCAACCACTGCAAACCCAGTATGGTCCCTGGTAGTCCTGGCTGGTACAGGAAGAGCCGGAGGGAGCAGCTTAAGTAGTGTGTGACTCGGCTCCGGTACGTGCAAGGGTGCATGTCCGAGTCGGTTCATGATTAAGCTTTCCGGAATGATGCGCAATCAGTTCAGTTCTCTATAGCCTTGTGAGTTGAAAGTTTTTTATCATATTAAATGAAAGGTGTCTGCTGTGTGCCCTTCTGACCACACAGCCGCCCTACATGCCTCTTTCCATCTCATGGAAAAGCCTTGGCATACCAGCGTGTGATTGGTGCGTGTATTGAGATGCAGTTTAAAAAAATCAACTTGCTCTAGAGAACTCACCTGCTTTAAATCCAGGTGTCAGCCTCTAGGCAAGGCAAAAGGTGTGTGGGTGAATAGACTTTTGTGCAACCCTAGGCGAAGCAGCAGAGTGGCCCTCTGCGGAGTTCCAGAGAGTTTTAAAAAACACCGCTCCACTCAAATCCCACTGAATTTTTTTTTAAAGGGTAAAAAAAAAACATTTACCTGCTCTCTGGTGTCTGCGGTCTGCCCTCCTCCTCACCATGGTGTCTCCTCCTTGCCGCCGTCCTCCTCCTCGTTGCTGGTTGCAACCCCTACGTTTTATGTCTTGTGTGGACTGTGATGTAAAATGTAGGGATTTGCAGCGAGGACGGCGGTGAGGAGGAGAGACACCACAGCGAGGAGGAGAGCACAGAGAGCAGATAAGCTGTTTTTTTTACCATTTCTTTGGGCTGTGGGGCAGGGGTGTACTCTGCTCCGCCACGGAGTCGTAGGTTACTTTTACTTCAACTTCACGTTCCCAGCAGAGCATGGAGTTGGTAAAACTCAGCAAACTCCTCTGTGTCAACGGGATACTTGGTCTAATGTCAGAGCCAAACATTCACACTCTCTTGCATTTCCTCCTTACCTCCTAATGTTTAACAAAAGAGATTTTTGGGGCATACGGACCTTGACTCAGGGGCGGCTTTAGGCTCATGGTGGCCCTGGGCAGGGAGCGTAGGTAGGGGGCCCCAGAAGAGGGGTCCGGGTGGGGCGGAGCCCCCCGGAGCTCAGGAAGGTACCAGCCGGCCAGCAGTGGGTAGGGAAAAAAAGAAGTCAATCAGGAACAAGGAGGAATGCAGGCGCGGAGGCCAGTGAAGAGGGGGGGTCAGGGTGTTTGGAAGTGGATCAGAGCTGGAGACCACCAAATCCCTGCCAGGGGCCACCACGCACATATGTATCCATCCTCAGAGGATTATTATATTAAGGATATATATTGGTGTGGTGGCCCCTGGGGTTTGGTGGCCCTGTGCAGGTGCACAGCTTGCACATGCCGAAGGCTGCCCCTGCCTGACTGTATGCACTAGAGCTGAAATTAATGCACCTTAGTTGAGTAATCGGATAGCGGCCTATGACACGGCATGGTCTATAATTTCGGTATCCCTTACCATGATACGAGACTGTTGCGCATGGGGGCGTAGCTATTAGAGCAGGAGGTACAATTGTTATCGGGTCACAGAACCGAATTGTGACCGATGTTTACTGCTGAATGGCATTAAAGGGCACTTTAACCTTGCTTACATTAGTCTCCACGGTATCCTTTTGACCCCATTGCATCAAGTTCTTTCACTACAGGGAGCAGATTTACAAACTCCTTGCGCCACTTTTGCCTCATTTTTAACATGGGAAAAGTGACACCAAAAGTGGCGCAAGGGGCTTGTAAATATGCCCCCAGGTTTTCTAGCCGATTTAAAGGACCCACTACAAGATTTCTGGGCAGTTTCAGGACTGTTCAGAGCACACACAAGCAGCCCGCCTTGGACTTGGCAGCACACATCTTTATTTGAGGGCAATTACTGAGACGTTGAGAAGCTCAGACAAGTTCTCATTTGAACGAAAACTCTTTCAGACTAGCAATAAGTTTACCCGATTAAAGACCTATAAAGAAATGTAAGACTGAAGGTGCAGTGTCAGCTCTCATCTCTGTCATGAGGTACGTGGGAGGTGAAACAAAGAGGCAGAGAATGCGAATGAATCCGTGCATGCAGGTGGCAACTGCCAGCTTTAGACACTGCATGCTTATCTATATTTGCAGTTAGTACTGAATTTTATTATTCGTGTAGCACTTTCCTCCTTCTAACAGGGCCTCAAAGAGCTTTCTGGGTGGTCTAGTAAGCAGCTACTACGTTGGTTGTGCATGAAAGGATGAATGTGTGTTTCATTGTGTGGTACTGGTAAGTGCAGGGAGCATTTTGGCTTTTCTTATTATTAAGTTGTACGTGTACCTAAAAAAAAAAAAACATGGCAGGCTAATTCAAATTACACTGTCTGATCGTGTCAGGTATGCAGAAACCTCAGCTTACTACTGAGAAATAAAAATATCTGAATAAATGTTATTAATGGGAATCGCAAATTGAGAATGCAATTTCAAGGTGGCAAGGGTGCCAAAAAGACACCCTGCTGCACCCCTGAAATATGCATGTGAGCACATTTTGCACACATGCGACATTTGGCACGTTAAAAAAATCAAAAAAGTGTTTTTTTTAAGAAAATTGAAAATTACCACCAACTTGAAGTTGGTGGTAATTTGCAATTCCTTCTGGCCTAATAGCAAATTAAGGAATTGCAATTTGCAATTCCTTAATTGCTTACGCAAAATAGGGAATCGCAAATTTTGTGATTCTCTATTTTGCGATGGCCTTTTGCGATGATACATCCCAAAAGGCTTTTTCCCATTAGCAAACGGGCAGATTCTGAGAATCTTCCTGTTTGCAAATGGGAACAAGCATTTACAATGCAATGGTCTCAGCATTATTAAAGGTAGAGCTATTGGCATTGCCCCTTATTTTTGTTTTATTTTAAATCATAAATAAATGGCATTGTCATTTACATTGCCAATAGCTTAATCATTTGCATATGCGAGACCTATTGCATTAGCACCCATACACAGAGTAATTAGTAGAGTGAGTAGTTGATAGTGAGTAGGAGAGAGTTATTAGTAAAGAGTATTAGAGAGTGAGTAGTAAAAAGTGAAAGAGTGAGTATTCTATAGTGAGAGAGTGAGGCAGGATATAAGTCCCTTGTAAGTTTATGTTAAACACAATCGTTTTCTCAAGCACAGTGCAGGTGCTATACAGGTGAAACCTAAAATGAGTACCAGGTATTACCAAACGATCACCTGAATGGAAATGTACAGATTTGTTTAATCCTGCTCTTCGGCCCTTACAAATTTGGTGGAAACCGGATACTGTAAAATATTCCAAATATATATGTTCACAAACCGTTGCACTTACTGCCCTCAACACTCTGCCCTCTGCCCTCAACACTCTGCCCTCTGCCCTCAACAATCTGCCCTCTGCCCTCAACACTTTGCCCTCTGCCCTCAACACTTTGCCCTCTGCCCTCAACACTCTGCCCTCAACGCTCTGCCCTCTGCCCTCAACGCTCTGCCCTCTGCCCTCAACACTCTGCCCTCTGCCCTCAACACTCTGCACTCTGCCCTCTGGCCTCAACACTCTGCCCTCTTCCCTCAACACTCTGCCCTCAACACTCTGCCCTCAACACTCTGCTCTCAACACTCTGCCCTCAGCCCTCAACACTCTGCCCTCTGCCCTCAGCACTCTGCCCTCAACACTCTGCTCTCTGCCCTCAACACTCTGCCCTCTGCCCTCAACACTCTGCCCTCTGCCCTCAACACTCTGCCCTCAACCTTCTGCCCTCAACACTCTGCCCTCAACACTCTGCACTCTGCCCTCAACACTCTACACTCTGCCCTCAACACTCTGCCCTCAACATTCTGCCCTCTGCCCTCAACACTCTGCCTTCTGCCCTCAACACTCTGCTGTCTGCCCTCAACACTCTGCCCTCTGCCCTCAACACTCTGCCCTCAACACTCTGCCCTCTGCCCTCAACACTCTGCCCTCAACACTCTGCCCTCTGCCCTCAACACTCTGCCCTCTGCCCTCAACACTCTGCCCTCTGCCCTCAACACTCTGCCCTCTGCCCTCAACACTCTGCCCTCTGCCCTCAACACTCTGCCCTCTGCCCTCAACACACAGCCCTCAACACTCTGCCCTCAACAGTCTGCCCTCTGCCCTCAACAATCTGCCCTCTGCCCTCAACATTTTGCCCTCTGCCCTCAACACTCTGCCCTCTGCCCTCAACACTCTGCCCTCTGCCCTCAGCACTCTGCCCTCAACACTCTGCCCTCAACACTCTGCCCTCTGCCCTCAACACTCTGCCCTCTGCCCTCAGCACTCTGCCCTCAACACTCTGCCCTCAACACTCTGCCCTCTGCCCTCAGCACTCTGCCCTCAACACCCTGCCCTCAACACTCTGCCCTCTGCCCTCAACACTCTGCCCTCTGCTCTCAACACTCTGCCCTCAACACTCTGCCCTCTGCTCTCAACACTCTGCCCTCTGCCCTCAACACTCTGCCCTCTACCCTCAACACTCAGCCCTCAACACTCTGCCCTCAACACTCTGCCTCTGCCCTCAAAACTCTGCCCTCAACACTCTGCCGTCAACACTCTGCCCTCTGCCCTCAACACTCTGCTCTCAACACTCTGCTCTCAACACTCTGCCCTCAACACTCTGCCCTCAACACTCTGCCCTCAACTCTCTGCCCTCTGCCCTCAACACTCTGCACTCTGCCCTCAACACTCAACACTCTGCCCTCAACACTCTGCCCTCTGCCCTCAACACTCTGCCCTCAACACTCTGCCCTCTGCCCTCAGCCCTCTGCCCTCAACACTCTGCCCTCAACACTCTGCTCACACCACATCATCAGAGCTGTGTGAATAATAACAGCTGTGAGCCCGTGCCTGAGGTGCATCATCAGAGCTGTGTGAATAATAACTGCGTCAGCCCCGTGCCTGAGGTGCATCATCAGAGCTGTGTGAATAATAACAGCTGTGAGCCCGTGCCTGAGGTGCATCATCAGAGCTGTGTGAATAATAACAGCGTCAGCCACGTGCCTGAGGTGCATCATCAGAGCTCTGTGAATAATAACTGCAGGCAGCCAGTGCCTGAGGTGCATCATCAGAGCTGTGTGAATAATAACAGCTGTGAGCCCGTGCCCGAGGTGCATCTGATCCGAGGTCCCACGGCTCTGCTCCCCGCGGACCTTCCGCCACTCCCAGGAAGAAAAAAAACACACGCACAAAGTGGGACGGTGTCTATGGCAACCCGACCATGGTCTCCCCCAGACCGTGCCAGTGACAGGACGAGCTCTGGTGAGATCCACGCAGCCCGCCCGGAGGGATGAGGTGAGCAGGGGACGGAAGGTGGGCTGCAGGCGGCTGGCGAAACAACAGGGGGAGGAGTGACGGGAGGGAGAAGAGGGAAGAGACGGTGGAAGGAGAGGCGCAGCGAGGTAGAGACAGAGGAAGTGATGCGGACGCCGAAGCAGGGATGGAGAAACAGGGAAATGTGAGCGCATATGAGGAGGATGGGAGACAGGCAAGGGTGGGACAGAAAACAGCAGGGAAAGAGAGCGAAAGAGAGACAGGCTTGGGTAGGACAGAACACAGCAGGAAACTACAGTGAAAGAGTGTCAAAATGGCGGCCGCAAAGCTCCGAAAATTTGGAATCGGGGGCGTGTTTTTGGCGTTCTGAGTGACGGATGACGTCACAGGTACAAATAACGCAAAAAACACGCCATTGAATCCGAAAGAGACGGGGCTTGAACGGAGTGACGATCCCCTCTCCTCGAATGGCTGGCCTCCGTTTAGAAAGCCAGCCAATGGAGGAGAGAGGCGGGTTCAAGCCCCCATACCTAAAAACATTAAATCTCCCACCGGAGGCTGCGCAAGCGCAGCCTTTGGTCTTCGACCTAAAAAGGCTTGATACATATGGCCCTCAGTCCCTTATTTGAGCAGATGTACTATTGCAGTGCTCTGTTTGTGAGTCTTTGATCCTCTCTTTTGCATAGATTACAGCTTATATAGTATGCAGCAGCCAAACTGGTCCTGGATATTCCTAAATCTGTCAGTATTTCGGCCCACCTTACAGACTTCTATGGTTCCCTGTCCTCAAGAGATGTGTTTCAAAGCACTCTGATTTCTCTATACAGATCTTTTATGGCTCCTATCACACCAGTTTTCCTGTATATTCTTCATATCCTCTCATTCTATACTACTTAGTTTGTTATCTTCCCACCTTATGACCATATTAAGGTTTCGAGAATGCGGCAGAGAAGTCATTCTATCTCGGCCTTTACTACTCAGGTTTTGGACAGCCTCCCTCCTTTTCACTTTGAATCGCAACATACAAGATTCAGCAAACGTCTGAAAACCCACCTTTCCCATCAATGGTTAATACCTTTCTGCCTCACAATCTAAGTGCCAGGACAAATTTTTGAGCATGTGCGTGATAGACATTAATCAAATCAGTCAGGGGCATAACACAGGCCTCCACAGCTCCCTTGGTGTGGGGGCCCAAGCTCCAGGGGGCCCCCTCAGCACAGCACTCTGGCCGGAGAGCTCCTGATTGAGCCCGGAGGGGGTCCCGCTATGTACCTTGCAGGGAGGCCCCCTCAAGTTTCATTACGCCAGTGAATCAAGCACAAATAAGTGTGAGCCAATTCCTCTGCTAAGCAGAATCAAGAGTGGTCATAGCCTTGATATTGTGTCATAAAGTTTTACAGAGCACTAGCACTTTGTTTTTAAAATACTAATTGTTTAAGGAGACACTAAATGTTACGGGGCTGGCTGATTAGTGCTAACATCGTGAGCACTACTGTTCTGTGACTGCGCCGTCCATGTTGAATCCCGGACCACCACGGAAAGTTCCGGTTGAGTGGAGGTCAGCAGGCGGGGCCACTGTCTATAACAGTCGCAAGGCAGCACGGACGCATCACTGGCGCACCAAAGGTGCGCCTAAGGCAAGCCCGTCTGTGCCCGTCTGCGCCCATCCGGGACCAGGGGCCAGGACTCCTGGCCCCCAAAATAAAGTCATTGCATACTCAATAGCACAACTGCACTCACTGCATACACCACTCAAAAAGACAGGCCGGCATTCGATGAGTGTGGTAGAGGGCCTTGGGATGTGCACCAACTATGATTTTGATTCAGGTTACGTCCCATGGCAGTACGCAAAAACGGAGAATAGGAGAGGATATAAATTTCCTCTCCTTAACTGCAGGTCCTTGCCCAGACATGTGACAGAAGTAAGTTTACTCCTGAATGGAGAGCAGACAGACGTGCTGTTTCTAACAGAAACCTGGCTGCATAAGGATTCGGACCCTGATGCGGTGCAAGCACTGCCGCTATGCTATTACATACTGAGGAAGGATAGGGTATTGCAGAAGGTTGGGGGAATACCCATCATTTTCAAGGACTCAGTGAAAGGGCGCATTGAGCCGGATAATATACAGGACTGCGAAAGTCTGTCTTTCTCACTAGCTTTCTCCCCTACCTGCTCTTTGTCAGGAATTCTAATTTACCGCCCCCTAGGTCCAGGTGGGAGGTTTGCAGACTCCCTTACGGACACCGCAGCGACTCTGGCTAGCACCGCAGCGAATTTCATTATACTAGGTGACCTAAATTTGCATTTAGATGACCCTCTTAAAGGGGAAGCAAAGGGTTTGAGCCAAGATCTAAAAGCTATACAATTAACACAAAAATGTACTAGCCCAGCCCATGATAAGGGCCACATTCTAGATTCGGTTTTTACTAATGACGAACGACTCGTGGTAGATAACCCTATTCCGGTGCCAATGACAGATCATATTTTAAACCTTAATGCACTGGAAGGTGCCAACAGCCGCCACCAATTGGCAAATCCTGAAGAGCAGAGATCGAGCACGGGCAAAACTCCTTTTAGAAGGATGGTCGACATCTTTATTACACTCTAAACCTTTAGATGACCTTGGCCCCAACATAGCGACTAACTTGTTCAACAAATGGATCGAATCTTCTTTGGATAATTTCATTCAGCAAAAACTGAGGCAGAATAGACCTAAGGAAAAATGGTCTCCATGGTTCTCCTCCAAGTTACGGAACTCAAACAGGAATGTAAAAAACTAGAGAGAGACTGGAGGAAAGAGTATAGTTTAGAAAAAAAAAGAACTACAGAGCAGCTATGAAAATCTATCAGGCAGATATAAAGAGAGCTCAATTACAGTACTGTGAAGAGAGAATTGTAGGGGCTGCAAATGCACTGAGGGAAATCTTCCTGATAGCGAAAAATCTGACAAACCACCCAAGCATCCTGTAGAATCCGCCCAACAACGCCGAACAGAACTTGCAGAATTATTTAATAAAACATTTCTAGATATTTACAATACCTTTTGCAATGCCTCTAACTTCGATAATCAGGACCTAGAGGTAGAATCCCTGGTGGGTAGCCAGAGATTCCTGCTTTAGACTTAGACAGATTATAGCAACTGTTCTCCAAAGTTAAATCAGTTTCCCCTGGATGCTGCTCCCATGCAGGTTATCCCAGGTGGGGGATATCGTTTTACCTGAGCTATTAGAAGTATTAAACTCTTCTCTAGCAACGGGTCAAATGCCCAGGTCATGGAAACATGCCATGTTACGAGCACTTCTAAAGAACACCAGCCTGGACCCTGAAGTCTGGGGCAACTATCAACCGGTCTCGCTCCTTCCTACGGTCAGTAAAATCCTAGAGAAACATGTACATTGAAACCCACTCGATCTTGCATCCATCCCAGATGGGTTTTCGACCAAAACATGGAACAGAAACGGCCCTATTGGCAGTAGAGGAGGAATCACAGAAACGTTTAGATCAGGGAGGCACGGTGGCAGTCATCCTGCTTGATCTGAACTCCACTTTCGACACTGTCAACTACAGTATCCTTTTCGATAGAGTAAGAATGATCGGAGTATCAGGAAAAGTTACCAGGTATTTGAGGGCAATCATACCTCAAAAGAGTGCCACTTACGTGCAGAGTGCCACAGGGCTCCTCACTGAGTCCTACACTATTTAATGTTTATGTGAGGCACCTTGCAGAGTTAATCCTGTCATACGGAATCCATATTATAACTTATGCAGATGACGCGCAATTAGTGGTGGCTTTAAGCCACCCTTAGAAGGTACTAGCTGATCTAGAATCTTGCTTAGGAACAGTGGCCACGTGGATGGACCAGTCATGTCTCAAACTTAATGGAGACAAAACGGAGTTAGTGGACCTGGGCAATGGACAGAGTTCCATCGCAGACCTAAGTTGGCCAAAATGTTTGGGCTCAGTGCCAAAGCCCAAAGAAAAGATTAAGAGTTTGTGTGTTTGGCTGGATATGTCGCTCAACTTTAACCACCAAGCAGTACAATTAGCAGCGTCATGTTACGGCATCATTAGGCAGATTCGAAAAATCTTCCCATTCCTGCCTGAATCAGTACGCAGGATCATGGTCCAGGCACTGGTGTTATCCCGGCTGGATTATGGAAGTTCTCTTTCCTTGGGGACTCCAAAGTCCACAACAAGGAAAATACAAGTGGTACAAAACTGCACAGCCAGGCTGCTGCGCAACATACCTTAAGCACACACGGCCAAGCTGGCCTTAAAAGAGCTTTCCTTGGCTACCAACCAAGGAACGCATATTGTTTAAGTCATTATGTGTAGCACATAAAACACTCTGGGGTAGGGGCTCAAAAATCAACCTCGCACTTGACGTTTCGGAAACATCTAAAAATGTGGCTGTTCCAGACCTGAGTGTGAACTGGTTTCATTGACCAGCTGACGTGCGGTTCTTCACTACGCTGGTAGCGCTGCTATTTTTAAATTCTTTCTTTCTATTGTGGTGTCTGTACTGATTTTACCCGTATTGCATTGTTGTATTAATTGGATCCTGCTCACCTAAACGCGAGCTTCAAGCTGCCCCGGTCTACCGCAGCCTTCCTTGGTTGTTTGTTGTGGAGGGCGACTTGAACCTGAGCGCTGGAATTCCTAACTTCCGGTCGGCCACTGCTAGATGCCATCTTGGCTGGCGGTCTAGTTGTTTTGGGCTCCCTGACGCTGCTGGTATTTTACCGGGGTGGGCGCATTAGCTCATTGATTGACCAGCTGACGTGCGGTTCTGCACTACACTGGTAGCGCTGCTATTTTTAAATTCTTTCTTTCTATTGTGGTGTCTGTACTGATTTTACCCGTATTGCACTGTTGTATCAATGTGATCCTGCTCACCTGAACGCGAGCTTCAAGCTGCCCCGGTCCACCACAGCCTTTCTTGGTTGTTTGTTGTGGAGGGCGACTTGAACCCGACCGCCGGAATTCCTCACTTTCGGTCGGCCACTGCTAGACGCCATCTTGGCTGGCGGTCTAGTTGTTTTGAGCTCCCTGACGCTGCTGGTATTTATCCGGGGGTTGGGAGCATTAGCTCATTGGTTGACCAGCTGACGTGCGGTCCTGTACTACATTGGTAGAGCTGCAATTTTTAAACCCTTTCTTCCTTTTGTGGTGTTGGAACTAATTTTACCCGTATTGCACTGTTGTATTAATTGGATACTGCTCACCTGAATGCGAGCTTCAAGCCGCTCCGGTTCACCGCTGCCTTCCTTGGTTGTTTGTTGTGGAGGGCGACTTGAACCTGACCGCCGGAATTCCTCACTTCCGGTCGGCCATTGCTAGATGCCATCTTGGCTGGCAGTCTAGTTGTTTTGGGCTCCCTGACGCTACTAGTATTTAATCAGGGTACGGAGTGGGAGCGCAGCAGACTCGCGTAGCGGGCGTGCCATAGGCGCGCCAAAGGCAAGCCCGTCTGTGCCTGTCTGTGCCATTATACCGCCTCTTCCCAGAAACACTGGTCGGGGCTCGTCTGGTTTCTCACCTATTCCAGGAAAGAGCTATTGGCCGTTAACCCCACAGTTAAGGTGTGCAGTGCACCTCCATTAAGTGCTTTGGAGGGACCATTTAGTTGTTTATGCTGTGGATATGTCTCCCCTACACTACTATCTCCTTCACCCCATTCTATCCTTCAGCCCTGGCAACGACTAAAAACTCTCCAGCTTAATGTGAGGTCGTTGGCTAAGCACTACCTAGCAATCCATGTCTTAGTCACAGAGGAATCCCCGTATGTATTTCTCTTTACTGAGACCTGGCTTAACGAGGACATGGTGGCTGAACCAAATGTATCATTGCCTCCTGGGTTAACAGAGAGTCCAGGGGGGTGGCATTGCGGTTATTTTTAAATCATGTTACCCATGTCTTTTTGTTAAAGAAGTAATTGAGGGCTTCGAGTGTGCACATTTCAGTATCACTGTCAGTACTCATCTGACCTTATCTGGGCTGTTAGTTTATTGCCCACCAGGGCCTGCCTCTAAATTTAAAGTCACCCTTTTGGAGGCTGTTTGCACGCACGCTATGGGTGCTGCCAATTTCAGTATTCTGGACAATGTTAATTTGCACTTTGACTCAATGCAAGATAATGAGATCTGTAGTCTGCTCGCAGATCTGGCTATGTACCAGCTAAACCAACTGGTTCCCGGCCCCATCCATTTAGCTGGCCACTTGTTGGATCCTATTTTTTCGAACATTCTGTCTGCAACTGCAGAGACTCCCAAACCCATGGGTTGGACCGACCATTCATTAGTTGAAAGGTCCTTCCTTGTTACAGAGCCTTCAATAAGATCACCCAATTGCCTGTCTTTAAATGCCCTTGGCGTAAATTTAGGCTGGAGGACTTTCACGCGCTTCTTAGCACGAACCCTCTAGGACCGTTTAATGACACTGAGATAGGTTATAGATCATTTTGCGATTGGATCACCCAAGGGTTAGATCCTCTTATCCCTACCAAATGGTCTAAGGGCTGTAATTCTGATGCCAGCCCCTGGTATTGTGACTCACTGGCCACCCTACGGAAGGCCTATAAGAGATTAGAGCGTTAGTGGAGAAAGGACTATGACCCCAGGAAAAAAGTATGTTATATGGCTGAGATCAAACACTCATAAAACCATCTGTAAAGTTCGAGCGGCCTACTATGCCTGTGAAATTAAGCTGAGCCCTAACCCGGCCAAATGCATTTTCAAGATCCTTAAAGCCCTCGGGGCTAGGAAAAATCTATCATCCGCTAGTTCATCTGAACAGCAGTGTGAGGATCTAGCCATTTTCTTTGTTGAGAAAGTTTGTACCTTTTCCACAAGGGTCCTCTTCTCTTCCTACAGCTCTTCATAGATCTTTGCCACTGCCCTCCTTAATAGCTATTCCCAGTATGTCTCAGGATGAGTTCATTCGGCTGAGCTGGAAAGTTAAATCCGGCTCTCCGGCAGATCCTTTAAAACCGGCTCAGTTCAGAGAGTCACTCTCTCTTTTTCTGGCCCTGCAATGCCAGTTAGTTAACTCCTCCTTCTCCACAGCGGTTGTCCCGGTGCCTTGGAAACAGAGGTGGGTATCCCCCATTCTCAAAAAACCATTGCTCGACCCTACAAAACTCAAACATTTCTGGCCTATATCTCTCCTCCCTTGGGTGTCTCCTTCCAACACATCTCACACAATGAATTTATGGACCTGGTCAAATCAAGCAGGCCTGCCGGCAGCCCTTCTGACCCCTGTCCACCTCAAACTTTCAAGACAATTATTTTAACAACCTCTGCTGCAACTCCAGTAAGAAGAATCATCAACGATTCCTTAACTACTGGAACATTTCCAGAAGAACTCAAAAAGTCATTCATACGCCCTTTACTGAAGAAATTAAACTTGGACCTGCTGAACCCTGACAACTACAGACCCATTACAAATGGACCATTCCTGGGCAAACTGATAGAAAGAGCAGCGTTTGCCCAGATGGCACAATTCATTGAAGAGAATGACATACTTTCAGACTTCCAAACAGGATTCCGTCCAGGAAGAGGCACTGAATCTGCCCTCCTTGCCATCTGGGATGACCTAAAGAATACAGTTGACCGCAACGGGGTTGATGCGCTACACCTCTTGGACCTCTCAGCTGCCTTTGACACGGTTGATCATGACACTCTGAAACAAAGACTCTATGAAACCGGCATAGATGGAACTGCTCTAAACTGGATTGCGTCTTACCTTCAAAACAGAACTAATGTCATCCATACCCCACCTTTCTCGTCCAAACCATACTCCACAAAAGCGGGGTACCTCAAGGTTCTATCATCTCGCCCATGCTTTTCAACATTTACATGAAGTCATTACCAGTGCTGATCAATACATTTCACTTTACGTGCTATAACTATGCAGATGACATGCAAATACACCTTCAACTGGAATGTCCCAAAGACATTGGAAAATCACCAATTTTCAGCTGTCTCAGAGCCGTGGATCAGTGGATGACCTGGAGCCATCTCAAATTGAATGCTTCAAAGTGGCGATTGGAAACATTACAACCTGCTTGCCGCATGGCCTGATGAACTGGGATCACTTCCTAAAGTATCGAAGAAAGTAGGAAACCTCGGAATGACCATGGACTCCAAGCTGTCGATGAATGCCCAAGTGGATAAACTAGCAAGATCAAGCTTTGCTGCTATAAAAACGCTGCAATGAATTTTCCCTCATTTGGGATTTCCACACAAGGTCCAAGCTACCATCTCCCTTGTTCTGTCCAAACTCGATTATGCCAATAGCCTCTACCACGGATCACCTTTAACGATCATGAAAAGACTACAACGGATTAAGAACTCGGCTGCGAGACTACTCTGCATTTCAAACCGCAAGACCACATCTCCCCTGCCTTGAAAGCCCTGCATTGATTACCGGTTGCCAGAAGATCCACGTTCAAGCTGCTTTGTATCATCCACAAAGCAATACATGGAATGGGACCACTTTTCATCTGGAATAAAATCACCACACACATTCAACAATGGAACCTCCGCTCTAAAGGAGCATCTCGCCTCAAAATCCCACCACACAAGAAAAATACCATGGGTGGCACATCCTTCTCTGTTCAAGCAGCCGAACTCTCTACCCCCCAACATAAGGTCCACCGAAAACCACCTTTCTTCAGAAAGCTACTCAAGATTTGGCTCTTCCCCACATAAGCACCATACGCAAACAGAAATTTACAGCATATCTCTCTATATACAAGCATTTTTTTTCACTATAGATATGTACCTATCTTTGTGTATTACTTTGTATAAACATGTAAAATAATTACGTTGTTGAGAGAAAAAAAAGAATAATAATAAATAAATAAAAATCATTTTTGGTTTACATGTACATACTTCCATTGTGCATCTATGTACCTTCCATGTACTTGGATCTGTGTGTCTGTTACTTTTCACCTGAAAAAGCATATCCAATGCACTACCCTATTTCTCATCCTGTGCCTCTATCAATATCTTTAATCTACATATACTTACTTCTTTTATGTATCTATATATGTAATTAAGGATCTATGGGGCATATTATAAAGGGATTTATCTCCGCTTTTCTGGCTTTAAAAGCCAACAATAGGTAGATAAAATTATCTCCCTATCAGCAACAGGGTGCTAACACGCAAATTCCCATGTTAGCACCCTTTTTCTCTACGCTTCCCCTTGCATCTCTAATGAGATGCAAAGGGGGCGTTCCAAAGAAAAATAATCTGAGAAATGTTGTTAAGCGACATTTCTCCTATTATCAAGGATTTCGCTAACCCTGTTAGTGATAAAAAAAGCAGCGCTAACCGCGGTTAGCACTGCTTTTTTACACCTGGTATTTTCCTGACTTAGCCATGATATCCTATGGAAGGTGGATATCATGGCTAAGTTTGTGAGCCCCTATCATCAAGCTAACACCAAACTTTGAGAGATTATCATTGGTTTTCCAGTGATAATCTCTCAATTGGCAGTTAGCGCAAGGATTTTTATCACTACTGAGATAAACCTTGCTAATAGCAAGTTATCTCCGCGATAATTTCCGGCGATGCTTAGCGTTAAAAAATTAGTTGCTAAGCATCGTTAGCGGTAAATATCGCTAAACGTTGGTAATATGCCCCTATATATTTATCACTTTCTTCTAATTTAGCATTTCCAATGCACTACCTTATTTCTCAGCCTATACTTCGCTCAATATATCTTCTAGCCCAACCTTTTGACTTATCTCAAACTTCTTCTACTACTCCTTCCAATGCACTACCCTATCTCCCATCCTATACATCTATCAATATAGCCTCTACATCCACTCTCTCATTTATCCCAAATGCCAAACCCCATACCACTACTATGATTGCCAAAATACCCCTTCCTAGACTCTCTCCTACTCTTTCCCGCCTTGCATCATCTGACACCTCTTTTACTATACTGATCCCCTAAAACAAACCTTTCTAAACTCTTCCCTCTGAGTCCTCCCCTCCAAAACTCCTTTTTACTCACCCAAAAGCCTCCTCCTACTGCTAAGACCTAAAGATTTTTTTTTAATAAAAAATAAAAAA
This sequence comes from Lissotriton vulgaris, assembly GCF_964263255.1. Taxonomy (NCBI): domain Eukaryota; kingdom Metazoa; phylum Chordata; class Amphibia; order Caudata; family Salamandridae; genus Lissotriton; species Lissotriton vulgaris. Next base: position 318,150,411 of record NC_141697.1, on the reverse strand, counting down.
AATCCTTCACTCTTTTATCCTTCCACTATCCTTTACAATCGAAATGAACAGACTAACATGTTTACTTCTCAAATTCCATATTAAACTATACTAACTATACCCAAATAACTGAATAACATATCCACTACTCAAATTACTTCATATTTTTTTACTATACTAATTTTCAACAGTAATCCTTTATGGGTTCCGCAGTGGCGTGCTACTCGCCAGAAAAACGCTTCAACACCCATCAGGGGTAACAAGTGCTATATGAATGCAAATCTGTTTTCCCCTTTTATCCGTCCGCTAAACTTCTCACTCCAAGTAACTGACTAATATCCACCACTGAAATGACTTCATATTTCACCATATTAATTCACCACTAATCCTTTGTAGGCTTCCTGAATAGCATGCGTCAACAAGCGCTATATAAATACAAACCTTTGTCCTCCTCTATCCTTTTGCTATCATTCCAAATCCAATTAACTGACTAACCTATCCAGCACTTAAAATGTACTTGCATGTTTCACTATACTAATTTAACACTAATCCTCTGCGGGTCCTGGAGTAGCGTGCTACTCGCCGAAAAAGCACTTTGACACCTCGTCAGGGTTAGTAAGCGCTATATAAATGCAATTACAATACAATACAATAACACACTAACAAATTTTCTTAGTATTAACAACATCTTGGATCCATCTCAAAATGGTTTCCGCCTGGGCCACAGTATGGAGACTGCTCTCCTGGCTGTGACTGAACACCTGCGGACTATTCTCGATTCCGGTCAGACTGCTGCACTGATCTTGCCTGATCTGAGTGCCGCCTTTGACACGGTCTCGCATGGCATTCTCTTACAGCGGCCGGAGGAGGTGGGTGTGGCCGGTCTGGCCCTGGAATGGTTCAGATAATTTCTGACCGATAGATCTTTCCGAGTGTCAGCCCCCCCGTTTCTTTCTCACGCTCATTCCATCGATCAGGGGGTGCCCCAGGACTCTGCGTTAAGTCCCTCATTCTTTAATCTGTACGTCCAGCCTCTTGCAGCAATCAACAGGTAGTGGGACCTTACCGTGGTCTCCTACGCGGATGATACGCAGTTGGGGGGGGGCCATGACTGAACGTTCCACATTGAATGTCTCCAGGTTTAGAGGTAGACTGGCTGCCGTTACAGCATGGATGACTACTAACTGCCTGCAGTTGAACCCCAGCAAAACAGAGGTTTTGTTAGTAGGAAAGAACTCGAGCTTGTGAAATGAGCAGTGGTGGCCAAGTGTCTTGGGTAGTACCCCTATTCCTAATGCAGTGGTTAAAGAACCTGGGAGTATGGATGGATTGCTCACTTCCAAGACCATACAAAAAAAGTTGCTGGCACCTGCATTGGCCTCCTGTGTGGTCTTAAGCCCCTTCTGAGGTTTTTCGATCTGCCAACATGCCAGCTGATTGTCCAGTCAGCTATTCTATCCTGACTGGACTATGCCCACTCTATCCTATTAGGAGCCAATCAGGCTGAAATAATTCGGATGCAGTGTGTTCAAAATGCCGCAGCCAGAACCTTGCTGGGGCTCCCGCGGACTTGCCCCTCAGCTGGCGCCATCTGGAAACTTCATTGGCTTCCTATGGCTGAGCGCATCCAATTTAAGATGCTGTGTCTCTCTTTTAAGATTCTGAAGCTCGCTATGCCTAGCTTGCTAGCTAACTTGCTCACCCCGTATGTTCCCTCCCGCCAGCTGCGCTCCTTGGGGCCGCACCTGGTTACTGTTCCCCGTGTGAAACGTCTTCAAGCTAGGAGCTGGTTCTTTCGCTACTTGGCAGCCAAGTTATGGAACTCCTTGCCTCTTCAGATCCATAGTATGTAATGCCTGCTGGACTTCAGGAAAACCATTAAAACCTTCCTTTTTCCTTCTTTTTAGTCTCTCTGGTCGCATCTTCTTTCCGTTCTACTGTTTTGGTCTCTAGGTCCGTTATTCTGATGCTGGCAGCGCCGGGACACCCTTTTGCTGAGGCAGCTGTGCGCTCTATAAATCTGAATAACATAACATAACATAACTGTGTTTGACTGCATGCTGTTGTAAGCGCTGGGCTGCCTAAGGTTAGCCATGTGCCCTATCAAATGTTAAATAATAATTATTAATACTAATAATAATATTACAGTTGATGTTAAATCCTGCTAGAAAGAATTACTCTAGCAAGAAGGTTCAGAAGTCACTGGTGGTGGGCACATGGTAAGGAAGTACCTAAGTTTCAATGTGGTTTCCCCTCCAGATCAGGCCACAACCTCTGTTAATGCTGTATGGTCATTTATTAATGGTGTCCCTGATTTATTTCAGATTGGAGCTACTCACAGCAGCATAAATGCACCATAAATATACATATATGTAAAAAGAAACCATAGTAAAGTCAACATTCCTCTCCAAACTGCATGCAGGGTTCATAATGTTATGTGGCATACATTTGTTGTGCTGAGTAGCACATTCAGTACATTTTCGTATGTCAGGCATACACAGGCCGTCGTATGATGAAGGCTGTAGCACCGTGCTGTGAGGTGAGAAATAATCACAATTTATACTGTTAAAAAAACCTGTATCTGCATCTGGTGCAGAGCTTTGCACTGCTCAAACTGACATTATGAAGATCCTATGTGCTAACACCTGTATGCTTAAATACATGAATGACTTGAATCTAAAGAGGACAACACTTACTGAGAACAATCAATGTGGACAGTATGTAGTGTAGGCATTTCAGTGCTTAACTTGTTTGTGATATTGGCTTGGACAGTGATCAATCCCTGGACATTGTCTACATTTAGGTGGCACTTGAACAATGGACTGGGGACACAGATATGGCTCATAATAACTGTAATATAAATTTCCCTGAGCAGGAACTGTAGATTTATGTTGACCTTATTCTAAAACTACACACACAGCTATTTGGGCCCAATTTCTAAGCTAACTGCAGAGCAATTGCTGCATCGAACTCAATATCTAGGAATATTGTGGCAAATGTGAACACCGTGGTGACATGCATGATGATCTCAGGAAATGCTAACATGATTCACAAGACAATCTCCACCTTAAGCACACCAAACAGAAATTCAGCGAAGCGTTTGGCAGTAATTGATGCTATGGATGCTGGGAGCCAGGATGGTGCAAGCAGTACACATTGTAACATAAGACAACAAACTGCAGACATAAGTGAAATTGTTGTCACTGTACTTAGACTGCTACATGTGAGTTTTTAATTCTTCTACTACGTGTTGCACTCATATGTAGCTTTATATGTATTCAGGGGTAGCCAAACACTAATGAGGAAAAGGGAATACCAGTCCACAGTAGACATGTGTCCTTCAGACTACAATACCATCTATAATTATAAATCTAGAAATCAAAGCGAAACATGTAAGACCCCAACATTTTTGTGGAAACAGAGGAGGAGAATGAGAATGAGAATGAACTTCATCCAGTATCACACAATCTTCTCGATGATCTTCTGAGCCTGGATGTTTTTTTCCTTGTTGGGGATGTATGAAGAAACAGAGAAGAAGCAACCACCATAAGCCATAACCTCAATAAACGTTCTCATTTTTAAGGAGTAATGCACAAAAAGTAGATCTTCTTTTATGTTATGTTATATATTCATTTGTAAAGCGCATCATCACCCATGAGGGTATTCTGGCACTGAACAGATGAGTGCGTCTAGCCCTGCCTATTGTAGGATGGTTCTTTGAATAACCAGGTCTTCAGCCGCTTTTGGAAATCAAGAAGAGAGGAGAAGGCTCTGATGAGGAGGGAGAGGCTGATGCATGCTTTGGGAGTGATGTAGGAGAACACCTGTCCTCCTGATCTAGTTCTGTGTAGGCGTTGAATGTGTAAGAGTAGGAGTCCTGCGAAGCGGAGGTGTCTGGATGGTTGGTGGACGGAGATCAGACTGTTCAGGTAGGTCGGGCCTGAGTTGTGTAGTGCCTTGAATGTGTGCGAAGGAGTCTGACATTAACTGTGGTCTCTTCAGTTTGCTCTGACTTATGTTCTGACTGATGTACTGCCATATTGGACTAAATCACCCCCAGATCATGTTCTCTGACCTATAGACACGGTAATAAATTGTTAACATTTGTTGATTAGTTGTAACATCCCTCTTTGGGAAGAAAACATTATCCTGCCCAATCAGCAGATCTTTATTTGGATGGCTGGTGAAGATATTTACAGAAGTTCCACCCATATTTAGCATGCAATGGGAGGGACAGGGAGTTACAGGGATAACAGATGGACAAAAGAAAAGAGCCAAATTCAAGAGTAGCACATTTATAATAAATATGGTTCTGCAGGGAATGTTGTATTTAATAGATATTCCTAGCCAGGTTGCCTGTAAACCTCCAAATGAATTAGTCTAATCTCAACCAGGCGGGGATACTTTTGCAGAGGTGTTTCCTAATTCTACCAGGACAGACTTTGGATGGTACAAACAGCTTCACACAGACGCCTTTGGGTGCTGCCTTGTCTGTGGAACTTTATGAGGATAGAATTAACACATTTAACCAATTACTGGCTAGTGGCAACTATATGAAAGGTTTCCCACCACAAGCACTTCAGAACACACCATTAGTTGGTGAAGGTGAGAACCAGAAGGATTTGCAGCTGCTTTTGTATGTGGCTGAGGCCTGGCCCACTTTCCCCTTCTTCTCTAGATCTGGAAGTGCTTCTCAAGGGACCATGTGGTCGCCTATATTTCCATGGATATAAGGAACAAGAATAGCACCTTGCCTGTGATGACCCAGCATACCAATTGGCACTGGAACCTGTTCTGGAGCTAAATAGAGTACATGAACCTGTCTCCTACTTGTATTTGTGCCCTGTTACCCTGTTAGGTTCTACTTATAGTCTGGAAAATTGGGGTGCAACGAGAAGAAAGTGCTTCGCCTTCAAGAAAACTGGGATTTAGACATGTGTTGACCTTATTGAAGATTTCCTGGTTCTTCCCATTCAGGCATTCTGTATTGAGAAAATAAGTTTCAGTGGGACTCCACACAGAAGGTATCTGCCCCTCTGCCCAGCTACACCTCTCAACCTTATCGTACTAAGGTTTTGAGTTTTATAATGTGTTTTAAATCTGAAGGTAAAACTCAAACACAGACAAAGGTGGCAAGGTTATATAGTAAAGCAACCTTAGAGACTACTTTTTGCAAGTTTCTCCCAAAAAAACATTTTGGCACGATAACTCAAGGCTTTAGGGGGACCCACACTCATCATATCGGTCTTTGCTGGGCCATCAAAGACACATTGTTCAGCTACCTCCTGCTGCAACATTATGACCTCAATAATTTCTTCTAATGAAGATGTTAAACCAACTGGACGGGTTAAAGTGCTGGGTTGCATTTATTTCTTTCAAACTGGAAACCCCTCTAAATACTCACACCTATCCCTACTCTTTTTATAACTCTTTTCATACACCAAAGCCTTTATCTCAAAGTTATCATTTCACCAAGTGTAGCCTTAAGCAAATCTCTGTACCATTACTTAACAGTAAACCTAAACCTAACCACTCCAAAATCTTTACCATTGCTTTTAATTTTACCTTACACTTCTACTTTCACAAGTCCCAAATTTCAGAAGTCGATTAGTAACTCATACCTTTACACTAATCCTATCACTTATGCTAACTCTAAATCTAACACACACCTTAACTCTTATTTTAAAACTACCTTTTTCTTACACACTTACACTAAACCTAAACTTCAAAATAATATTAGCCAAACTGTATAACTTAGACTAGTACTAACTTTAAAACTAATACATATCTGTGCACCTCTCCTTCACTCAAATATTTTTGCAGCCTTGGATTTTTGTGAATTTTTTGTTTTTAATAAAAACAAAGGATGACACCAACTTAAACTGGGTCTAAAAATGCATCTTTAACAAAATCATCAAAGGTGGCCTTCAGGCAATCATTTGGTGACCTTGAAAGTCGAAGGGAGTTTTGGTTTGGGTGTGGAAAGTTCAGAGGTGCAGAAGGAAAGTGCAGAGGTGCAGAAAGAAGATATTTAAGGCTCACAAGAATGGGAACATTCAACTATCACCCAAATATGTTGGAGTTCAAAATACTGTAAGTGTAACGTTGACAGATAGCACAGGTTCAACTGAAGTCAATGGCCATAAATGGGGCTATTTATAAAACAAAGAATACTTAGCATATATATTTGGAAGTCTATCATGTATGATGCATTGAATCGAATCATAACAATTAAAAGCAAACAAGTGTTTAACTGTATTAAAGCAAATACACAAATTGGATTAACAAAATCAATCAAGGGTAACAAAATAAATGAAAAAAATGAAACAAAAATAGGCACATATTGCATTCACTTTATGTATATTACAAATTAACATACATTAGTAGAGGTACATTTGTCCAGAGTATGTCCATGTTGTTACAATAACAATTATAAAAAAACATATCCATGAGCTCTAGAATTCATTCTAATGGTAAGCGTATTTCAGAGGAGTAGGGAAACTGTATCGCCATTTTGATCTCTTTAGTGTTAAGTATGTGAGATCATCCTCATGACGAATTTTATTTGAAGTCCACTGAGATGTCTCTAAATGAAAAGAAAATTGAGAATTAAAAGTTCGCCTGTATGTAGAAGTCACTGAGGGTAAGCTAGTGAGCACTGCAAACATGAAGGCAAGTGTGTCCTACTGCAATTGTATGGTGCGGTGCTTAAAAACTATGTTGAAAATGTGTTAGTGATGTTAAACATTTGCTAAATCCATAGATGTCTCAAAACATACCATTCCCCATAAGGCGAGAGAAATGGACCAGATTTGATCTAGAAAATGTATAAAAATGTGTACAAAATTAATTGAAAAAAGGATTTACAAAGTCAATGCAGGACCAGAGAGATAGTAAAGGCAGCGAAATGGCAGATACGTTCTCTCTAATTAACAACAATTAAAAATGCCCAACAATGGCAGAATCCTAAGTTGTATTATGGTCAGGCATCACCTGTGAAGCAAAAAGTGTGAAAAGACGTTACAAAGTAGCACCACTGTATGTGAGCTTTGGATCTGAATGGAAGGTACCCTGTACTGAAGTTACCTCTAGTATGGTGTGTAAGAAATCATACCAGTTGCGAGCCATATTAAAACACATCAGCTCTCCTTCCCCAAAGTTGGAGTAGGGACTGAGTGTCTGCTTGGCTTCCATTGTTAAAGAGCCATGTGACATTCACTTAGCATACTTCATGATTGTGACAATAAAGCAATGCTGAGCATTGGGCCTTAATGCATTGGGTCACAATATAAGGAAAAGCGGTAGGTCATTCAAATATCTTAAAACTAGTATGAGAAAAGTGATCCTATTGGGGTGAGAAAAACACATTTTTGGATAAATGTCTCGGAAAAAGACTGCAAAGATGGAAGATGCAATCAATGGAATATCGATCAGATTCCGTAAATGAATGGTGGCCATCTTGAAAGTACTTAATCTGAATTAATGTGAAGACTAATAACTATTAGAGGGCAAATCAAGAGAGGAAATAATTTGGCAACAAATTTTGAAAACAAAGTTTCAAATGTGGTTCTTGGGCTGAGACTGATATGAGGCAAAAAATACAATATCGGATTGTCAATATAAATGGCGGGCATCTTGAAAATGCTTTGAATTAAGTAATGTAGAGTCGAGTAACTTTGTTTGGAGCAAAGTCAAAGTGGAATTAAATAGAAAAAACACAGGTAAACTGGATATCCCTGGAGGCATTACATAAATCATAGAAGTGACATCCTAGATTGTTAGTAGGAGAGAGCATTGGTAACACTGTAATCGTTTAGGATAAGAAAAAACATTGATGACATGAGTTATGTGTTAATGTAATTTAGCCTAGTGAAATACAAATAATTGTTGCCATGCTTCATTCAACCTTTTTCAAGTTGTTGATACTCACTAAAAATTTAATCGTAAAGAGACATTGACATGTAAGTTGGACATTAATATTTTTCATGTGGTATTTTCATTTGCTGGAGTTGTATGGAGTGAAGACTGTTCTAGAGTTGTTGGACCTGGCATCCTTGGCATGGTTCCCCTGACTTTTTGCCTCTACCTCCTGTATTTTTGATGCTGTGATGCATTTTGTTTTTGCTGGCTTAGATGGTCTGGGCACTTTGCCACTGCTGATTGGTGTCAAAGTGCAAGTGCTCCCTGTGTAAATTGTATTATGATTGGTTCTCCCTGATTGGCATATTTGATTTACGAGTAGGCCCCTATTAAAGTGCACTAAGTGTGCCAGGGCTGGTAAATCAAATGCTACTAGTGGGCTTGCAGCACTGATTGTGCCACCCACGTGAGTGGCCCTGAAAAGATGCCTCAGGCCTGCCACAGCAGTGCCTGTGCGCAGTTTGTTAACTGCCATGTTGTCTTGGCAAGTGCACCCACTTGCCAGGCCCTGACCTTCCCTTTTCTTACATATAGGACACCCCTATGGTAGGTCCGAGGTACCTCCCTGGGCAGGGTGCAGTGTGTGTGATAGGTAGGACATGCACTGATGTGTGTATCATGTCCTGATAGTGAAATACTGCCAATTTCGTTTTTCACTATTGAAAGGCTATCTTGCCCCATACGATAGAATGGGGAATGCTTTGTAAAATTTTACAAGCATATCTTCCCATAGGGATAAGATGGAAATACAGAGTTTGGTATCCCTGAACTCAGAATTTAATAACACATATTTTAGTAAAGATGGTTTTTGAATTGTGTGTTTAAAAATACCACTTTTAGAAAGTGGATATTTTCTTGTTCATCCATCCTGTGTGCCTCTGCCTGCTTGTGGATTGACTGTCTGGTTTTGTTGTGACAGAGAAACAGGATGTGTGTTCACTGTAGACAGCCTCTGAGGGGGTTGGGGTGTGCCTGGCCCTTCCTGGATGACTCAGCCCGGAGCTGAATAGACCCTGGCTGCATACAGAGTGGTGGGAGGAGAACTGCGTTACACCTGAATGGAGCCTGTCCCTCTTACAGAATGATGTCTTCTTCACCCCCTGTGGTCATGCAGCACCAGTGAGGACAGAACTGGTTTGGACTGTGCTCAGAGCACCTTGCACAAAGAGAACAAATACATTTTGAGGCATAAGTATCTAAAACCCAATAACTTTAGATCGTTCCATGAATTCAAGAGGACCCTTTGCCAAGAAGAACAGCTGGAGAGACTGAGGAGAAGTACTGCCCCTTTGCTGTGTGCTGTGTGGAGTTGGTCTGCAGTTGCTTTTTCTGCCAAGGAAAGGAGAAGGACTTTGCTGTGTGCCGTGTCCCCTGCTTGAAGGAGATCTCCAAGGGCCTGTGTGTGCTGGCCTCCTGTTCTGAAGTCTCAGTGACACAAAGACTTCACCACCAGCTCCCCTGAACTCTGATGCTGTGAGGTCTGGCCTGCCAGGAGGTGCCTGTACCATTATTGGACATCTGGAAGTTGTTGCTGCTGTTTGGGAGCTGGAAGTGAGAAGGAACGTGAAGAACTGCAAAAATCAACACATCGCTCTTCTTGCGGCTGTTTTTCTGACGCATCATGCACAAGAAGAATTTCCACGCATCGCCTTGCCACTGTGAAAACTGACGCAGCACCTGTAACTGCTGCAAGAAGCAACGCACCGAGGGATCGCGGCTGAAGGAAACTGATGCAGCGCCACTCAATGCCACTGCATCAAATGCAGATGGATCCCGGATTTCCACACATAGTACCTGTGCGGCAAGTCTTCACGATGCATCACCAGTGGACCGGAATCGTCTCGGAATCGACGCATCACTTCCCCATACAGACCGGATTCGACGCATCACTTCTCCTGCGTGAGGCAGAACTGTTGCATCGCCTGCCCAAGGTCTCAGGAACTGATGCATTGCTTTGTGTTTCAGACGCTTCCGATCTCTGCGGCTGTTTGGCCTTGTGAAATGTGACGCAACCTCAGGTACTTTGTGTAAAAGTCATGCATCCATAGTTTTCTATGGTACAAACTCTTGATACCTTTTTGAAAGTCATATTTTTAACTGTGTATGTTGGATTTTTGTTGTTTTGGTCTTGTGAATTTTAGATAAAGATATTTTAATTTTCCAAACTGGATTGGTGTCCATTTGTGGTGTTTTCACTGTGTTTCTGTGAGTGTTGGAACAAATACTTTATACATTACCTTTGGGATAAGCCTGTCTGCTTGTGCCAAGCTACAACGTGGGTGAGAGGGAGATATCTAAAGTTTGTATCCCCCTTAGCCTGACTAGAAGCAAGGGTCCCTATTTGGACAATGGTACCTACCTCTACCAACTAGAGACCCCCATTTATAACAAGGGTCCACAAAAGGTGTCACCGATTTCCTGTCACAATTAAATATTCATGATCACCGACTAGATTGTGGAAGTCTGAGGGAGAAGGAGAGAAGTGTGTGGTGGACATGTTACATAAGACTTGGAAGGAGTATTGAAGTGAACCATGTCCAGTGTTGAAATTAATTATAGAACTGCTTGCTAAAAGCTATCCTAGCAAGGAATACTCTGGAAAATGTAAATTCATTTTACAGGGTTTGTTAGGCTCTCCAGTGGTAGGATGGTGTGGTCTGTAAATTGGGTTCATTTGTTTCTCTAGAATATCTTGAAGGAAAACAAATCGTATCATTGTCAAACAGTGATCTTTTGAGTATACGTGCCAAAACACAGAAGGTTAGTTCACTCTTTTGGTGGATATTATTCGAGGAGGCACTGGATCGTTACTTTTGCAGCTTCACAGTGGGTGTCCTAAGTCCCAAACAAGGGGGGTGTGCAGTTCCTAAGGGTGGAAGGGGAGGTAGGTCTTTTCAGAAAAGTGCCCTCACACACTCAGAAGGATGTCATGCTTCATCATTGGACCTGCTCCTCGTCGGGCCGGCACTGCAATGCCCGACGGGCACCCGCGAAGGGGCTCTTTGGCGGAGATCATTTTATTGATGAAGCCGTTGGGTGAGTCCGATGTGTGGGATAGGTAGTGCAGTGAGGGTGAAGGTTAAAATAGGTCTAGGGCAGCCCAAACTAATTTATTTATTCCCAGGAGCGCTAGCCTAACTACAAATAGTGAGTCCCAGCTGGATGTAATGATCCTACAGGGCTAGATTGGTGCATTGGGCCGACATGTTTCATGCCAATTTAGGCCCTGACGGGTCTGGCGGCCCTTCATCAGGACAAAAAAGGGGTGATTCAAAGGTACTTTAGCACTACCGCAAACCTGGTTCAGTGATTCCTAAATAGTAACCAGATGTAGCTGAGCACCCCAGGTCATTTGATCCCGAGGAGCAAGACCCCAAGAGATTAGGGCTTATGCTGACGAGGATAGCAGAGCACTTCGTTGCTCTGATGGTGAGGAGGATGGCTCCCAGTTGTGCTACCAAGTTCATTCTATATAAAATAAAAAAATAAAATAAAAATCTGAGACAAAAAAATAATGTAACCTGTGCGTAGTTTAGAAGGGAAGCATTGTTCTCGGTCATTCTGTTCAGAGATGTTTGATTTTATTACACACAGCCAGCACCTGCAATTACTTATCAAAATATCTGTGTATCTTCATCTGTAGATTTCAGCAAATACTTGTGCCTCAGGTTTGGAAACAGGTTCAATAAAAATCGACCATTCGCAGGAATTTTCATTGATGCGATGATGCACTTATTAGCCTGCATTATATTATTGTATTAGGTCGTCCCTGCTGAGTAATCTCAATGTGATCTGTTCTCTAATGATAACAGATGAGTTTTTACTGACTGCCGCAGCAGTTTCCGTGCTCCACGGCCATTAGTGTCCAATTGAAAATCCTGATGACATTTTAAAATCTATATCCCCCTTGAAGTTTCTTATCAGAGTTGCATTGCTTGTATGGCAACGAGGGATGAGAGCCGGTAAAACAGACATGCAGATAAAATGACTTACCGGGATCTGTGAGCAACCGATCAGCAGGTCGCAGGGTCCGGTTTCGGTGAGTTATTTCTGCACGTGATCCTGTTCACGTTTTGACACTGTGTGGGTAAGTGGATGTAGTAATGTGGCAACAATTATTTGCACCCAGTTGGATTGGTGTCTTACAAAGCTCGCTTTATATTTAAGGAGATGTAAAAAAAAAATATGCACCCCGTGTATCCAGATAAAAGGTGCAGAATTGTCACCTGCAGTTAAGTGGTACCGGCGCCAACAATTGGTATCGAATTCGCTTTCAAATGAACTTGTCTCCAAAGCAAAAGTTTGTTCAATTCAAAGCCCATTCAGTCCCTGACCCCTCAGGCGAGATAACTTGTGCACATTCATGTCCAAGCATAGGATAGAACTCTTGGGAGCCAATGACAAGGTGGATCATGGGGATATGGTAGGAAGAGAAGGAGGTGGCTGGGTTGAATAACTTTGGGGCATATGATTCACCTCTTTTCTTCATTGAAAGGTGACATTGTGCAACTGGGCATTCAAGCACGACTGCTTGATTATTACATACCCAAGGGTCCCTCCCATCTCCAAATGTATTCAATATTTAGTTACACTTTTTACACGCGGCAAAGATCAATGAGAGACACAAGCTAAAGCTTCAGTCCCACACCAATGACTCACAGGTGTTACTGTGACTTCACAGGAATAATCTTGGTACCAAATCAATCTCTCATCAAACATATATAAAACAGTCTTGAACTCGTTTGGAGCAAAACAGAAAAATCACTACTCACAACCATATTTTAAGCGTCAACCTGTCTTAGGGCCATATGTATTAAGCCCTTTCGATTCGCAAAGGCCGGAATTCGGCGAATTCCGGCCTTTGCGAATCGGAAAAGGCTGTTTTGCATTTTTAGGGCCATATGTATCAAGCCTTTTTCGATTTGCAAAGGCCGGAATTAGGCGAGTTCCGGCCTTTGCGAATCGGAAAAGGCTGTTTTGCATTTTTTGATATGTATTAAAAAATCGCATCATAAGGAATCGCATAAATTTGCGATTCCTTATTTTGCTATAGCATTTAAGGAATCGCAATTTTGCGATTCCTTAAATGCTATGTATGAAGCATTGTTCTATAGCGAATTAAACTTATGAAATCGCAATTTACCACCAACTTTCAATTGGGCATGTATGTGCGCCATATGCACACACATGCTGATTTCAGGGGTGCAGCAGGGTGTCCTTGAGACACCCCTGCACCCTTGAAATCAATCTCATTTTGCGATTAGCAAATTGCAAATCGCAAAATGAAATGCTTTTCGCAATCATTCCTGTGGGCCTCCTGGCCGATAGGAATGAATGGGAAATTATTCCTTATTTGCGAATTCGTAACTTGCGAATTCGCAAATAAGGAAGATTGAGGAATCGCAAAAAAATGTGATTTTTTACATACATACTGTTTTGTGATTTCTAAATAGCGATTCCTTAAAAATCGCTATTTAGAAATCGCAAAACGGAACAATGATACATATGGCCCTTTGATATGTATTAAAAAATCGCATCATAAGGAATCGCATACATTTGCGATTCCTTATTTTGCTATAGCATTTAAGGAATCACAATTTTGCGATTCCTTAAATGCTATGTATGAAGCATTTTTCTATAGCGAATTAAGCTTAAGAAATCGCAATTTACCACCAACTTTCAATTGGTGGTAATTTGTGATTTCTTGTAAAAATGCACAAATTGGCATTTTTTAATGTGGCATGTGACACACATACATGCCCATAGGACATGTGTGTGCGCCATATGCACACACATGCTCATTTCAGGGGTGCAGCAGGGTGTCCTTGAGACACCCCTGCACCCTTGAAATCAATCTCATTTTGCGATTAGCAAATTGCGAATCGCAAAATGAAATGCATTTCACAATCATTCCTATGGGCCTCCTGGCCCATTGGAATGAATGGGAAATTATTCCTTATTTGCGAATTCGCAACTTGCGAATTCACAAATAAGGAAGATTAAGGAATCACAAAAAAAATGCGATTTTTTACATACAAACCGTTTTGCGATACCTAAATAGCGATTCCTTAAAAATCGCTATTTAGAAATCTCAAAACGGAACTATGATACATATGGCCCTTAGTGTTTTGCCTCAGCTGTTAGTCAGTCTATTGTACTTAAAGGAAAACTTTAACATTTGGAGCTATTGCTAGATTAAAACCTCTAAATGCATGGTCAAATGTAATATACAGAGAGATATCTCCTATCTTATATGTCTGAAAAAACGTATGTAGTACATACCATGTAAGTATAGAGGCACTCAGTTTGGATCGGAAAGTTAAGGCTAGAATGGATTATTTGAATGCTCTATATGAGACCCACAAATGTCAAGGTGTATCTCCTACAGCAAGCATGTCCTATGGAGAGCTGCCTGGTGGGTGACTTTAGAAGGTCTATGTAACTAGGGTCAAAAGATTATCCACTAGCGTTTGGTGTATGTTATAGTTAAGTTTAAATGTTTTGCGTTATTTTTAAATAAAAGGTGTGAAACCACGTACTATATTGATAAAATTAGACCTCAGAAACCCCTTTGAGTGCTTCATTCAGCAGAGACCAACTTTCTGTCCCAGTTCCCCAGAAAACTTTCAATGGAGGCCAGGGTGATCTGGAGCCTTGTGGTGGAATTGGCTCTCAGAAGATATTAGTGAAATATTAGATTTCATGAAAAGTAAAAGAAAGAAGAAGATGGAATATTGGAGCAGAATGTCTATACCAGCCATTAATGTCCATGAGCCATTTCATGGTCTTCAACAGAGCTCCCAACATTCCAATGCTCCATTACAGCCTTATAGCTTGCTGCCAAAGGCAATGCCGGTTGTTAAAGGCCCCGAACCTGAGTCATAGGCCTGAGTGCATGCGAAGGTCTATCACGAGGGAGAGGGCCTTTAACAGCTGATATAGCCCGAGACAAAAAGAGATATAAGGCTGTTAGAATATTCAACCAACTAAGGGAGGAATGCTCTAAGTTATAATGAGAGAAACACAATACAAAATATTGAAATGTTGTCACTCCGGGCTTATACCAGCCATTATATGCCCAGAGCTACTCCATTGTCTTCAACGGAGCTCTCAACGTTCCGATTTTCTAATATAGCCGTATAGCCCACTGTAGCAGGCTATATCGGCTATTAAAGGCCCGTTCCAGCAAGAGAGCAGGACTTTTATGGCCGGTATAGCCAAGCTACGAAGGGCTATAAGGCTATTAGAACATTCTGCCGCTAGGGGGCAGAATGTTCTAACAAATTAGACAAAGGCCTCTCGGAGCCCGGAGGAATTGAAATTCTCTCGAGCTCCGTGAGGCCTTTGTTTAAACAACATTGGAACGTTGCTGTGCGGGCCTTCACTAGTCCATAGAAGCTCAGAGCACTCCATTATCTGCAATGGAGTGCTCCACATTCCAAGGTTCTAATTAAGCATTGTGGCAGGCTGCCTGGGTAAACACGAGGGTTGAAGGCCTGAACCCAAGTTACAGGCCTGAGTCACAGGCTCTGTGTTGAATTTTCTAATAGCATTTCAGCCCAATGCAAAAAGGCTATAATACTATTAGGTAATTCAGACCACAGAGGCTAAAATATTCTGAAATAAGCAAGGAGAAACAGAAATACAAAGATTAAAATGTTGAAGCAGGCACTATGCCAGTCATTATTCGTCCTGAGCCACATGATTGTCTTCTGTGGAAATCCTGATATTCCGATGCTCTCATTTAACAATATTATCCAAGGGGACAGGCACTCTCAGGTAGATATTAACCAGGGTGTAGATGAGGTTCCTGCTGCAAATGCCTCTCTGGAAGTGCCGTTTCCCTTTGATAACATTGCTGTTGTAAACTAGTCCCCTAAAATTGAGTGTTAAATTCATAAACATTGTTTGTTAGAGGTATGTTTTTTCAATGTGATTTTTGAGGGGAAAGGTTACAAGAAATTTTGGGGACAAGACTGTCATTTTGTCCCACATTAAAGTGGTAGCCTGATTATTATAATAAGAAGCATAAAGATAGGGCAATAATAGATTTTAGTCACAACATAAATCACGTGTTGATTGTGAAATACTAATGGGACGTGCTAAGGTGATTTCACCAAGTAAAATATGCAGACCCTTGACTTCGAATCAATAAACCATGATTGAGGGGAAATGGTGTTCTTGCATGATTTGCTTACAGAAATGACGGTAAGGATGATGGAGCAAGGATTCGCACGAGAAGCGACTTGCTCGTATTCATGAACCTCGAATAACGTTAACTATGTAACCAACATGTTTGTTTTACTAACTTTGCCCCTTTTGCATTGACATCGGGTGTCCGAGAGAAGCTTGCTTATGTGTTTACTAAACCTTAATACGCTTGCATCTAATATGGCTGCTGCTACGCAAATGTTTCTATTGTGCATGAGTCTGTCATACCCACGTGACAGGACGTAGTATTATTTTGGAGGGAATCTGACGCGGCTGCGCACTAGTGCTAATATGGCTGCTCTCTGTCTAACATGCAAGAAGCTTGCACTGCTGCTTTTGCTAGGCTGTTCGTTCTGCCTAATCCTAATGCTATAGTTTATTATAAAGTAATGGGTATAGAGTAGAAATGCATGGTATACAGTGTATTCATTTATTTCTATGTTCTAAAACTGTTTCCTTTTACTTTTCATGTATCGCAATCTTTGGGCCTGGGAGGTGCTATTACTCCATTTTGAAAATCCTTTTGCGCATGACAAGCTACAGAGAGGAACTGAACTCGTTGTCATTGAATTAGATCCAAAAGACAGTCACAGCCAAGATGCGCCTGGGAAGATTACTTCTGACCCTGCTAGAAGAAGCTAAATTGTATACAATGTATTTGTCAATAGAACAACCATTGTTAGGTGAAATGCAGATGTCATGTGAAGTAAAAATGGATGGGGCGGGAACAAAAAAATTAATATTCAACACTGAAGTAACAGAATTTAGGTGGTGCGATGACCTGTCCTCTTTTTCTGTCCAATCGAAATTGGGGATCCTTACACTTGCAACATTGGGGGTGGTGCACTGCCCTGAAAAATAGTATAACTAGAGTAGTCTTAGCTAGTTAATTTGTCCGACTTGTCTGAAAAGCTGACCTGTCACTGACCCAACGCACTCAATAGGTGATTAAGAACAGAGGGCTGCGGAGCACTGTGTCAGAAGATTCGCTGACGCAATCGGGGTTCTGGGAGGCTGAAGTGCTGGCGAAGCACTTTGTTGGTGAAATCGATAGCCCAATAGGGGTTTTGACTGTTAGCTGCAGAGAGGGAGTAGCGCAGGCGCTGCAACTGAAATTCGGGTGCTGGTGTTGACCTTTGGTTGTCAGGTCCTGATCCAAATCTGGGTTTTCCTGTCTTGATTCTGATCTGCACCTGCTGGCCTACTGGCACTGCAACTTTTGGGTTCTTCTGTCCTTTCAACTGACCCGTGGCCAGGGATGGTCTTCACACCATTCTGGGTAAATATAAATCTGTGTGGGTAATTGTCAGTATAATTTGCGTCCTTTTCTTTACCCTCCCTAATTTTGCTAAAGCTGTATTTGCTTATGTTCCCTTTTTAACCCTCCCTTGGATAAATGATAAATTTGTGTTTTTGCTGTTTAATAGCGTGTTCCACTTTCTTACCCTCCTTGTAATTGAATGCTAAAACGCTTTCCATGATTGAATAGATGTTTCCCTTTTTTCTTCACCCTCCCTTTAAAGTAATTAAACTTGGTTATTTGATTTAATAGCGTGTTCTATTTTTACCTTCCCTATAGCTATATGGTCAATTTGGTTTCGTCGTTGCATATTATGTTTCCTCTTTTTACCCACCCTTTCATAATTGCGTAAAGCTGTGTTATTTAGTATGTTCCTTCTTTTTCCTACCCTTAGAAAAATTGTGCGAAGTCTGTTTAATTAAATAGTTTGTTCCTTGTTCTTACCTTCTCGTTATTCTTTTGGCTAAATGATTAGCATAATATATCTTTTGCATAGTTATACACTATTTCTGATTTTGGTTATTGATAGTCTTATTGCTTTTAATCTTTGGATCATGACCTTTGATGAAATTTAGATAAAGAGTTGTAAAACTTCCAGAGTCTGTGATCATTATATGAGTGCAAATGCTATTTGTTTATCGAACTGCCTTTAAAACTAACTCCCTGATCCAATAGGTTATAGGTACCAGTGACAAGGATTGGTAAGTCAATGGTATAGGACCTAGTTGGTAAAAATATCTGGTAGTAGAGCGGAGGTTACCTGATTAAGTAAATGTGTAATTAAATTATGAGCCTAGGTGAGTATGGTAAATTTATAGTTGGGTGACCTGCGCACTCTATCTGTATATTTCTTTGGTAGCAGAGGTAAGGTTAGGGTTTAGTTAAATAAAGGTAGTTAGTTAGTTGATTATGATTTTCACTATTGATCGATCAAATGTGATATTATTTGAAATGTTTTGAAATTTTATTGATTCTGTTGATGCTGTATGAATTTTATGTATTAACCAATATCGTTAGTACCTATTATATGTTTGTTTGGAATCCCCTGGGGCAAAATAGCGGGTGGTAAATGGAAGCCACATCGCAGTGAGGTCACTTACTCGCAGGAAGGTAGTGCATGGTTAAGTAGAGCCGGAAGCACTATTTAGGGTTTTCGGTATGAATGTGAGAATAAATGATAGCAAAGAGTTTGCTAGCGAAACTTTTGTTGTGATATCACCTAGAAAGGATCACACAGAAGGAGTAGCAGGTTCGTCTAAGCTTGCTTGATAGCATATGGGTTCGCTGGTGAAATTTTGGTCTTAGTATATATCCCGGAGTGGATGAGTCCAAAGGAGTAGCAGGTTCTCTAATGCTTGTGTGAAGGGTAGGCAGAAGGGATCTACTCATAGTACATGAAAGGTAAACGGAAGGGATTTACTTGCAGTGAAATATATCTTTTCTTTCTAGACACTTGGGTACAGTGGCGAATGTTTTTACGTTGTTGATTAAAAAAAAAAGAATTGCACTTTAAAATAAAATAATTGAGTTTTTGCATTACCTTGCGAAGGAGGGAGGCAGTTGCGGAGCTGTGCCGACGTCACTCAGAGCCACGCTGGTATTGGTCGAGACATCAGGCGGATAGCTGAGATAGTATTGTAAAGGAGAGGTGAGCACAGGAGCGTGGGAACTCATCTCACGGGAAAAGCAGCACAATTATTGGCTGATACTATTTGAAACCGCACTGTTGATTGGTTAAAAACAAAATAGAAGATGCGCTAGTATTGGAAGCATTTAGTAAACAGAATTGAGTATTTTCGTACGATTTCAAACTTTCCAAAGATTTATGTGGCATTTAAATAATCCTGAAACTCGACCTGATAGAAGATACTTAGGGTTTGCTAGAAAACAGATGATAAGAGGCAGAGCTTACAAAATGTACGGAAGTGAGAGAAAAATGTCACTTGTAAACAGAGTTAAGAATTTCTTTAAAAAAGATAAACCAATTAAAACTAGAGAAGGAGTTATTATTCCATCACCGAATACTCCCGCATCATTTATGATGTTTGACAGGGGCTACCACGCTTGTTTATGGCTAGAGAACTAGGTGGAATACACTCAAGATAATGGAATTTTGGCATTTCCCTTAGAAAGCACATTTAATGGCAGAATTTTGTTCAATTTAAGGACTCGAATTAATGATTTACATCCTAGACCTAGATTAACGCAATATGAAGCACTAGAGGAATGGGAGATTGGGGCTTTTGAGCGAGACAGACCTAGAACTGACAAGGGATTGAGTAAATTCTACCCTAAAGTTCCACGAGATTCTAGAGATAAACAAATGAAACAATGGAGACAGAACATGTTAGTGGAAGGACTATATCCTGTATTAACTTTAGAAGAGCCCACAGGAAGTAAAAGGACTGAGAAAACCAAACATTTAATGAATAGTGGTGATTCAGACGATGATTATATGGAGGATTTATTAATGAAAAATCCACCACCTTATAAGGAGAAACCAAGTACTGTAAATCCAAATGCCCCGTTTTTAAAACCTCCTTTAATTCCGCAAGTGGTACATGAGACCTCCATCGAAAGGGTATTACAAGATAGAGAAAGAGAAGCTTTAAATAAACAGAGTAGTGAATTAATTCAGAAAATCTCTCAATTAAATACATGTCCCGAAGCTCTGACAATGCCAGTAACTATTGGTCCAGTTGTTCCCTTGTGTGGAGATAAGCAAGCTAGTCCAAAAGCTTCGATTATAACTACATCGGTAGTATAGCCAAGAAAAGAACCATTGATAATAGATGATCAGGCAAGTGAATGTGAGTCAGTAATCTCTTTAATGGATTTACCAATAAGAGAACCAGAGAGTAGTTCAATGAGGCAAACCACTCCTTTAAATTCAAGAGAAGTTCAGATGGGGACATCCTCAGGAACGAGAAGTGCCACTATAGTAACTCCTGAAGAGATAGACAGATGGACACGAGAAATAGAAAAACCAAAGACACAGCCAAAGCCATTAGATATATATAAATTGAGAATTGAATTTGAAGAGTTTATGGCTGGAAATGTGGGATTGGACAAGTTAAATACACTTAGTGAATATTAATTATTATTCATTTGTAAAAGCAATACTAGAAATACAGGGGTGTTTCATGAGAAATTAATGGACACCGCAGCCAGAATGGGAATTGACATTGGTGAATCTAAAGTATTGCAGAAACCATATCGAGCAGAATTTTCTGACAAGGATTTAGAAAACATCAATGTGTCAGGAAGAAAGGTGCAGATAAGAGAGCTGATGACATTATTGCAAAAATGGGGAGAACTAGAGAAATGGAAAGCCAGATGGGCAAAGAAAAAGGAAGAGGTTCGGTCAAAACAAATGACTTCAGAGTATGTTTTAAAAGAGACAGAAAAAATGGAAAAATGATGTCCCATGCGAGAGGTACCAGGGAGAGGCTATGTGCATGTTCCATGGTCCCGACAGGATATTTTGTCATTTACTAATGATTTTCCAAAACTTCGTGAAAAACCTGTAGAATGGTACAGACAAGTCGAGAGATTTGTAAAATTTTCAAAGTGTCTTTTGAAAGACTTAGATAGATTATTTGACATTGTGTTTCCAGTAGATTTGTGGACGGAATGCAAAATTGCTGTTGATTGGCCTGGTGATGAGTACCCTAGAGACCCAAAGACAGGGGCACCTTCCGAGGATATCATGAAGAAGTACAATCATGCAATACTTTACCTTAAAGGAAAGGTGCCTGCAAAGGAGACAGACTGGATGAGAATAGATAGAACCACTCAGAATAAAAACGAGTCTGTGCATGCATATTATGAACGTTTATTACAAGTATTCAAACAGTACAGTGGATTGGGTAACATAGATATGAAGGATATGACGCATTTCATTTATCGATTGGTGTTAGAATTAAGACCAGAAATTTCACAATAGATTAAAGATAATAAAATGTGTTGGCAGGCCAAGCCCATAGACGAAGTCCTTAAATAATCTAAATATTGTGAAGATGAGCTCGAAAATAAACGAAAAGAGTTAAAGAAAAAGTCATGTGGGTAAAAGTAAAATTAGCAGAGCAACAAGAACAATAGTTAAACCAGATGAATAGTAACCAGAATCAAGGTGATGGATATGAAGGAAAGCCGATGGAAAAATTCAATAGAGATGAGGCAAAACTGAAATTTCCATGTCACAGGTGTGGCAAGTTGTTGGCACTGGAAGAACGAGTGTAAGGCTGTGCAGAGTGGTAATGTGCAAATTAATGATTTGAATTCACAGATGCAGAATGAGGTGCCACGGAAGACCCAGCAGCAGGTAATACAAAATCAGTTACCCCCAGCACTGATGCCAAATTACCGGAGCAAAGCACAACAGAGTGTAGATACCACAAATTGGGAATGAAGGGAAAAAAGAGATACAGCAACTTCACAATTTCTTCTGAATGATACATTCTTTTGTGAAGAACCTTACGGACGGTGCCTCAGGGGGGAGGATGAGGAGTGCGTGCTTGGCGCCTCCTTGCCGGTAGAAAAGTCAGGGCCATACATTGAAGGAAGGAAAGGTTGAAGGGAATGATGTCAACTTTCTGTTGGAGACTAGTGCTACCCGTTCTACTGTGAGAAATGCAGACGTTCCAAACCTACCCCTCTCGGGAGAAGCGATCCAAGTAGTGGGCGTTTCTAATAAACAAATTAGTACCCCAGGCAATTTTAAAGAAATGCATAGATTTGTTGTCTGCGATTCAAGTCCTGTAAACCTGTTAGGACGAGACTTGTTGTGCAAAATGTATTGCACCATCTTTTGCACTCCAAGTGGTGTTGAAATTCAAACCCTAGACGAAGACGGAATTTACAAATTAATTTTAGCCAAGCAAGAGACAGAAACTAAAAGACTGACCATAAAGGACTTACCAGAAGAACTGCAACAAACGGTAAAACCAGATGTATGGGACTTTACTGGAAAAGATGTAGGACTAATGGCAAATGTTGACTCAATAAAAGTGACCATAAAAGAAGATGCAGTTTACCCAAATACTCAACAGTATAAAATGAGTTCAGAAATAAAAGCAGGTGTTGCTGTAGAAATAAAGCGTTTGGTTGAAACAGGCATTTTACAAGAAATAATGAGTAGTCCATGCAACTCACCCATATTTGGTCTAAAGAAACTGAGTGGCAAGTACAGGGTCGTACAAGACCTCCGAAAAATTAATAAGATTGTTGTACCTTGCTGTCCAGTTGTGCCAAATCCTGCAGTGATTCTGTATCAGATTCCGTGGGAGGCTGGATGGTTTACTGCCATAGACCTGTGTCACGCATTTTTCTCGATTCCATTGCACCCAGATAGAAAATTTCTATTCTCATTTGAATTCGACAGTCATGTTTATGTCTGGAATCGTGTCCCTAAGGGGTACACAGAAAGTCCCTCGATTTTTACTCAGATTTTGAAAAAGTGCCTTGAGTCTTTGGTACTGCCTGGACAGTCAGTCCTGGTTCAGTATATCGCTGACCTATTGGTGGCGTCCAAAACTTGCAATGACTGTGTTGTCGACACCATCGCCTTACTGAATCATTTAGGTGAAGGAGGACATAAAGAGTCACCAGAAAAAATGCAATTCTGTACCACATCAGTGAAATATCCGGGGCACCAAATAGAAAAGGGTGTTAAAAGAGTTACCTCAGAAAGAATCAGAATAATTAGAAATATGAATTTGCCTGAGACCCAAAAAGAGATTAGAATGTTTCTTGGAGTTGTAGGATACTGCAGGCAATGGATTATGGGATTTGCAGTCCTAGCAAAACCATTAATACAAATGACAAAGAAAAGAGCAAAGGACCCAGTAGAGTGGGATGACAAAAGCATGACTGCTTTTGTAAAATTACAAGATTGTCTGTGTACAGCTCCCGCATTAGGAATGCCTGATTATTCATAGGATTTTACACTCTTCTGTGACACACAAGATAATTGTGCACTTTCAGTTTTGACTGAAATTCATGGTTTGGTGAGACGTCCAGTGACATATTTTTCTTCCACATTAGACCCAGTGGCAGCTGCATTGCCTGGATGTCTGAAAGCAGTAGCTGCAACTTGCATGAGCCCAGAGCAGAGTGAATCCATTATTATGGGACATCCTGTAACCGTGTATGTTCCACATGCAGTTGTAATTTTGCTTACCAGGACTAAGACCCAGTATCTCACACCTAGTCGGCTGACTAAGTATGAGAGCATCCTTGTAGGTGCAGGATATGTAACCATTGCTAGATGTAACATTTTGAACCCAGTAACACTGCTACCTAATTCACATACTACTGCAGAAGTGAAGGGAGAAGTTGAACATGACTGTATTGATCTAACTGAATATAGTACAAAACCATGACCGGACATAGGAGAAGAGCCATTAATTGATTCAAACTATGAGCTATTTGTGGATGGCTCATGTATGAGACATGAGGAAGGAGGCCTAAGCGCTGCTTATGCAGTGTGCACTTTGGGAGGTCTAGTGGAAGCATCCCACTTGCCTGGAGTCAAGTCTGCACAAGTAGCCGAATTGGTTGCCCTGGCAAAAGCCTGCAAATTTGGGAACAACTGCAAAGTAACCATATACACTGACAGCCAGTATGGTTAAGGGGTTGTGCATGACTATGGCCAATTATGAATTCAAAGGGAGTTTCTGACTTCTTCAGGTACTCCAATCAGAAATGGTCAGTATGTGAAGGATTTACTGCAAGCAATCCAGTTGCCAAAAGAAGTGTGCTGCTCACAAATCTGACAATGACAAAGTGACAGCTGGTAATCGATATGCTGACCAGTTAGGCCAACATTGTGCAAAATATAAAATGGCTGTTAACAAGAAAGTTGAGGTGGGCGGAAACAGCTGCCAACTTATGTTGCAAGAAGGTGTGAATATGTGAGAAGATGTAAGAGATTTGCAGAATGCAGCAGAACCAAAAGAAAGGGAAGGATGGAGGAAACTAGGCTGTCGGAGAAGGGATGAGGATGGTGTCATTGTTTACCTTGATGAAATGCCAGTGTTACCCGACTGTCTGCTTGCTCCTATGGCTAGGCTGATTCACGGAGATTCTCATCTGGGAAGAGATGCTATGATATGTCTGTTCAGACAGTCATGGTTTAATACAAAATTCAGGAACTTAGCAGAGGCACTCTGCCAGAGGTGTTTGGTTTGTCAACAAATATATCCAGGGAAGAAAACAGTAGTGTTACCAGGAAAGATTGGGAAGGCAGAAAGTCCCTTCATACGTTTTCAGATTGATTTCATACAGTTACCCCCTTGTCGAGGACTAAAATACGTACTTGTCATTGTCTGCATGTTTTCAAAATGGGTGGAGGCTTACCGCACACACAGGAATGATAGCATCACTGTAGCAAACTTCTACTTAGAGAGCTGATACCACATTTCGGTTTTCCAGTAACAATTGAATCAGATAGAGGAAAACATTGTAATAGTGAAATAATGGGTCTAATTTGTGAAGCATTCAGAATTAAGCAAAAGTTGCACTGTGCATATCGCCCAGAGGCTTCTGGAGTGGTAGAACAATTGAATGGCACAATCAAATCAAGACTGGGAAAAATGTATGAGTCTACTCCATTGGAGTGGCCAGATGCTTTGTCACTTGTTCTGATAGGACTTAGAAGTATTCCAGACCGGAACACAGGCTTAAGTCCCCATGAAATACTGATGGAAAGAGCAATGAGGCAGGCATGTGTGCCAGGACACAAGCTTCTAAGTATATCTGATGATTTAGTACTGGAGTACTGCAAAGAACTGGCTGGCCAAGTGCGATCTATCTCTCACCAGGTTGGGGAAGACGCTGTCGCCAGACCAGCAACACCAGCACATGACCTGAACCCAGGTGATTGGGTAGTGCTTAAGAAACATACTCGAAAAACTTGCCTTGCACCAAGGTGGAGAAAACCACGACAAGTGATTTTGGTTACCACCACAGCTGTAAAGTGTGCAGGAGTTCCACACTGGATTCATGCCAGTCATACGAAAAAGGTGACTGAACCTGATGAAACTGAAGTTGAAGGTTGTGCAGCTGAGGGGTCTCAAGATATCGATCCTGAAGTAGCTGAAGAGGAACAACCGAGCACCAGTCAAGATGATTGGATTCCAGTAATCAACATACCTGCAGAATATGTCAAACTTATCAAGATTGATAGTGAGGACGAGACAGGTGTAGAAGAAGGTACTCAGATCATAGAAATACAAGTCAAAAGTGATATTGAGGAGGACCAGATAGGGAAAGATCCAGTAATCGACACTCCACCAAGATCGGAAGATAGTATTGAAATAGATGTGCCACAACTGAATGAAAATAAAAGAACATTTGAAGAGGGCAAAAGCACAGTGCCACCTAAAAGACTCAGAAAAGGAGACAAGTGGCCAAGATTTGTCAAAAGACTGCGACTGCGTTTAAAGACAATTAATGAAGAATCTGAACAAGTAAATGAAGTAACAAGTCAAACTGATCAACCTGTGATACAACCAAGAAGGAGAAGTCCACGACTAAAGAGACTGAATAATAAATACAAAGGCCCTGAGTTGACCTACATTGTTTTGGAAGATTTTGAAAACCTGGAAATAAGTGACAAAAGTGATGAAGAATTGATTATTGATCAAACTGACGAAGAAGTGAGACCAACCTGAAATTCACACAGGGTAAAAGCTGTGTAAAAGTTACAAAGAGGGGTTGAATCTCCTTTAGTCAGAAACGGCTGATCATACTGTTAATGGAAGAACGATAAGAAATTATTCAAAAACATGCTGCAGAATATGTTTATGTAGTATAGCAATAGTACTTACAGTTTGGATAGGACTAACAATAGCTATTCCTCACATGATGAGTAAAGAGACAAAGAATGACATTAATGGACAGCTGACAATAGTTACAGAAGAACTACAGACATTAGATACCCCAAAAAGAGTAAATACACAAGGAAAAGCACTTAGCATTAGACAACGAAAGGTAGACTCAGAAGCACCAGATGAGGAAGGACTGCATTATAATAGAATCAAAGACAGAACTCATTTAAATGTATTTGCAAACCTGTTAGTACATTATGTAGAAGCTATGGAAATAGACGATTGCTATGTTTGTATGAAGCTGCCTACTACAGTAGCTGAAGGAGTAACATATCACCATTTGCCGCTAACATATGGAATTTCATGTAGTGTTTTAGCTAGTTTATTCTATAAGAAAGGACCTTTACAGTATTATTATTTTAATTTAGACGTGATATTTTCTGAGCTTCCTATACGTAGAGACCTGAATCCTGTACATACTACTAGAAATGTAGCACGTTACATGAGTGAATATTTTCTAACTATAGGTACAATAGAAATAGCTGACGCACACAAGAATAATCTAACATGTTTATTACAAGAAAAAGAAAATATATTTTTGAATATGGTTGGGAAAAGGAGAGGGAGTTTCCAAAGAAAGGCGAATGATAAGAACTATAAAATTCCTAAATCGGCTGAAAGTATAGGGAACACCTCAAATGGCGGAGCTAATGCTGCTATGTTGCTGGATTTCGAAAAGAAAGGGAAAATTTGTCTCCACAGAGAAAGAACTAGTTATTATAACAATGTATTCATTGGTTCCAGTGAATGTGAGCACAATTTTAAGGTAATTGGGGGTTGGGGTTTCAAAGATGGAACTGAACCTGGGTTTCTCGGAGTTTATTATATATGTGGGAACAAGGCTTATTACAAATTACCAGATCACTGGTATGGGAGTTGTAATTTTGGAATAGTTTTCCCAAAGATATATCATGTGGATAAAATCACTGAAAACAATGAAGAAACTAATGGATTAGTACGTAGTAAAAGAGCTAGTTTTGGTGAACTTGTAGGTGATATATTTAGTGCATTGATACCAACAGTGGGAGTGGCTCTGAATACACTCAGAATCTGTAAATTGTCAACAGTAGTGGATCGGTTATCAACTGACACTGCTGGAGGATTCTTGATGGTCAATACCAAACTGGTTGCGATCAGATCAATGGTTTTACAAAATCGACTTGCTCTTGACACGTTATTGGCAAAAGAGGGCGGAGTCTGTAGAATGTTGAAGGTGCAACTTTGTTGCACTTACATACCTGACAAAAGTGTGGAAATTAAGAGGTATGTGAGAAATATTACTAATTTGGAAAAGGAGCTTAAACCACTAGAGGTTAATAGTGCATGTAAGAGACTTACTGATGGTCTCTCCTCAATAGGTAGTTGGTTTTCTAATCTAGGTAAAATTCTTGTGAGTAGAATACTGATGCCAATGGCGGGAATAGGTTTACTAGATTTAGGAATAATAAATTGTTGAAAATGTTGAAAACATAAAAATAAATATTCCATAAATAGGCGAGGAGTAAAAAGAAATATTGATGAACTCGAATTAGAAGAAATGAATTTCAAAATATATAAGAAAATGAAAAATTCTCATAATAATAATGAGAAGAAGCAGAATAGAAAGTTTTAAGAGATTGAAGTGGGTCAAATGTGAAAAGTTGGCATCTGTTTCATTAATTAGTGATGATAGAAAATATCATTAAAGAGGGGATTGATGGAGCAAGGATTCGCACGAGAAGCAACTTGCTCATATTCATGAACCTCGAATAACGTTAACTATGTAACCAACATATTTGTTTTACTAACTTTGCACCTTTTGCATTGACATCTGGTGTCCGAGAGAAGCTTGCTTATGTGTTTACTAAACCTTAATACGCTTGCATCTAATATGGCTGCTGCTACGCAAATGTTTCTATTGCACATGCGTCTGTCATACCCACGTGACATGATGTAGTATTATTTTGGAGGGAATCTTTTGCGGTTGTGCACTAGTGCTAATATGGCTGCTCTGTGTTCTCACATGCAAGAAGCGTGCACTGCTGCTTTTGCTAGGCTGTTTGTTCCGCCTAATCCTAATGCTATAGTTTATTATAAAGTAATGGGTATAGAGTAGAAATTCATGGTATACAGTGTATTCATTTATTTCTGTGTTCTAAAACTGTTTCCTTTTACTTTTCATGTATCGCAATCTTTGGGCCTGGGAGGTGCTATTACTCCATTTTGAAAATCCTTCTGCACATGACAAGCTACAGAGAGGAACTGAACTTGTTGTCATTGAATTAGAGCCAAAAGGCAGTCACAGCCAAGATGTGCCTGGGAAGATGACTTCTGACCGTGCAAGAAGAAGCTAAATTGTATAAAATGTATTCGTCAATATAATAACCATTGTTAGGTGAAATGTAGATGTCATGTGAATAAAAATGTATGAGGCAGGAACGAAAAATTTATATTCAACACTGAAGTAACAGAATTTAGGTGGTGTGATGACCTGTCCTCTTTTTTCTGTCCAATCGAAATTGGGGATCCTTACACTTGCAACATTGGGGGTGGTAAACTGCCCTGAAAAATAGTATAACTAGAGTAGGCTTAGCTAGTTAATTGGTCCGACTTGTCTGAATAGCTGACCTGTCTCTGACCCAATGCACTCAATAGGTGATTAAGAACAGATGGCTGCAGAGCACTCTGTCCGAAGATTCGCTGACCCAATCGGGGTTCTGGGAAGCTGAAGTGCTGGCGAAGCACTTTGTTGGTGAAATCGAAAGCCCAATCGGGGTTCTGACTGTTAGCTGCAGAGAGGGAGTAGCGCAGGCGTTGCAACTGAATCGCTGGTGCTGGTATTAACCTTGTGTGGTCTGGCCTTGATCCAAATCTGTGTTTTCCTGTCTTGATTCTGATCTGCACCTGCTGGCCTACTGGCACTGCAACTTTTGGGTTCTTCTGTCCTTTTAACTGACCCGTGGCCAGGGTTGGTCTTCACACCATTCTGGGTAAATATAAATCTGTGTGGGTAATTGTCAGTATAATTTGCGTCCTTTTCTTTACCCTCCCTAATTTTGCCAAAGCTTTATTTGGATGTGTTCCCTTTTTACCCTCCCTTGGATAAATGATAAATTTGTGTCTTTGCTGCTTAATAGAGTGTTCCACTTTCTTACCACCATTGTAGTTGAATGCTAAAACGCTTTCCATGATTGCATAGATGTTTCCCTTTTTTCTTCACCCTCCCTTTAAAGTAATTAAAATTGTTTATTTGATTTAATAACGTGTTCCATTTTTACCTTCCCTATAGCTATATGGTCAATTTGGTTTCGTCGTTGCATATTATGTTCCCTCTTTTTACCCACCCTTTGATAATTGCGTAAAGCTGTGTTATTTAGTATGTTCCTTCTTTTTCCTACCCTTAGAAAAATTGTGCAAAGTCTGTTTAATTAAATAGTTTGTTCCTTGTTCTTACCTTCCTGTTATTCTTTTGGCTTATTGATTGGCATAATAAATCTTTTGCATAGTTATACACTATTTCTGATTTTGGTTATTGATAGCCTTATTGCTTTTAATCTTTGGATTAAATTTGATGAAATTTAGATAAAGAGTTGTAAAACTTCCAGATTCTGTGATTATTATATGAGTGTAAATGCTATTTGTTTATTGAACTGCCTTTAAAACTAACTCCCTGATCCAATAGGTTATAGGTTCCCGTGACAAGATTGGTAAGTCAATAGTATAGGACCTAGTAGGTAAAAATATTTGGTAGTAGAGCGGAGGTTACCTGATTAAGTAAATGTGTAATTGAATTATGGGCCCAGGTGAGCATGGTAAATTTATAGTCGGGTGACCTGCGCGCTCTATCAAGGGTATCAGAAGCTAAATTGAGGACACCTTTTTTGCAAATTCACAAATACTTTCTTCAGCCATGAGAGGAAAAATCTGATATGCTAAATTAAACATGTAGCGGGGACACAGACTGTCATTTGGTTCCTCAGCGTTCTACAGCAGCTTCACCACAGAGTCCCAATAAATAACTTAAACATTTGCTTCCTATATTTATGACACAAATGGTGCACACCTGAATGCCATGTTGGTGGAATAAGAGCTGTGAAATGTACAGCTTTTTCAATAGAGACTTCCGTAAATGAATGGATGTGTTTCATTTTGTCATAGAAATTACAGTTAGTATTCTAGAATGCAAAAATTATTACACATTTTGTATAAATCCTCAAATATCTTCCTCATACATGTCAGACAGCAGTCTGGCAGGCTGAATGAAATATGTACTTTCAACAGCAGAAGGAAGCAGCAGTCTGCAAGTTGATTCCCCAATTATTTACTGTAGCTTCACCACAGATTTCCAGTGAATAACAAGAGTGCTTACATTCTGTATGCAGGGCAAAATGGATGACATGTTGCTGAATAGAGATGAGCAATGTAAAGCCTTTATTTGTAACAGGCTAACGTCAATGCACTTTGGATGTTAAGGCAGGTATGAAACCAGCTGGCTAAAATATGTGAATGGCGGTATGGATCTTTAGCCATTTACTCCATAATATATTTTAAGAATAGTTAATGAAACACCTAATTCCAGTGCCCCCTTTCCACATCTGTTTCCTCTGAGTATTTGCCCTTTCTTTCGATTAATAGCCCCTATATTGTAAAATAGTAATATTTTGTTCACTATAAAAGATGTTTTATTCTTCTATTTAAATGGTTGGCAGTAGCTGGCTAGAGGTCAGGGCAGCTGTTTGCAGACTGAGCTCATGTTTAAGATGAAGAGTTGTCAGGGATCTAGTAAAGGTCAGACAACATGTCATAGACACAAGCTGAGTTCAGGACAAGACAAGGTAATGGGGATGGAGATGCTTGCTCTATGCAGGGCCAAAGGCTTTCAAGTTAAGAGGTTAGATATAAATGAGAAAATACTGAAGGTTGGGAGATCAGCAAAACAGAAGCAGGTTGGAACTTGTACTAAATAGGGAATTTGATGTCTGAAGGAAAATGATAAAGGTATCACAAGTACGAACAGCAGAAAGGTAACAGCAGAGCAGAAATAGACAATCTATCATAAGTGATAGTTTGTCTGCTCCTCACAGGTAATCTCTCCATGAGGTAAACAGGATCTTATGAGAAGGCAAGGAACAGATTCATCTCACAGTGTTCATGGAGACACCCAGAAGGTCCTATGGAGAAGAAGCGCTGGGTTGTTTTCTGTGTCAAAAGCACAGGCCTTGGAGTCTAACTGGCACCCTTGGAAGCAATGAAAGGCAGAATAATCCTAGAAATACAGAAGAAGACCAAGGGGAACAATGGAAGGTACACAGAAATAGGGCCTGGGCTCACAGAAAATCTGGACAGGAATAAGGGTCGGGAAGGACCAAGACTGGAATACACAAAGTGGAATGTAATGGTAACCTGCACATTAACTAGGACAGGACAGGAATATGCAGTCAGAACAAAAACACTGAACTACAAGACAAAGTATCTGCATACATAAGACAGGTTTGGAAGTGTGCAGTCAGAACTAAAACACAACAAAGAGGCAGGATGAACAAGAGAGAGGCAACAAACACAATCACTAAGCAGGTTCTGAACATGGAACCGAACAACAATGAAAACAGAAATCCAAAGGCAAACCTGTAGTATAGTACGAGGATCAGCAGAGATCAAGGAGGATCAGCAGCAAAGTCAGTTGCGAGCAGCTGCACTATAGGCAGATACAGCAGGAGGCTCAAGGGAGGAGCACAGATGCAGGGAGAGAGCCATATGCAAAGAACCAGCCAGGTGCAAGTAATCAGGTAACTACCAATGAAGGAAATGTAGAACTGAAACTGAGAACGTGGAAGACCAGAGCAACCTACAGACACAAGACAGAACACAGGAAAATATAGGAACGGAGTACAGGTCGGAGTCAAGAGAGAGAAAAGTCCAGAAGGCTAGTATAAAGAGGTAAGAAATGCAGTAGGATCCAGGAATCACGATACAAAATAGGAAACCACCACCATGACCTGATCGGCGCAGAGTTTGGAGACAGAAAGGACTACATAGACCAAGATACATCAGAAAGGTAGTGCAGAAGTCTGGACTGGAATATGAAGTGGATCTCCGAATACAAGGGGTAGAAGGGTATAAAATCCTAGTCAGGGATAAAGGCAGGACCCCAGGTGGTCCCCTAGCCACCTACCCCTAAATAGACAGCCTGGGTTAATAAAACAACAGAGTTCAAACAAGAAAAGAAGTCCATAATCTTTCATAAAACAGAGGGTCTGAGTTAAATTCTGTAAGGATATTTTGGGAAGGAAACTAAAATAAGGGTGCTGGATGACCAGGGCACTTTTTTTCAGGAAGACAGACATTGTGAGTGTTCAGAAATACTCCAGGATCCTTTTCCTGGGAGACGTTACTTTCTTTGAAGCTATAGACCGATGTTCGAGTGTCAGACTGGCACGTGGGTTCTTTCCTCAAAGTTTTTCGGTCGCTGGAGACAGTATGTTCTTCGTTCCCAGACTTGCCTCTGGAAAATCCACAGAGTTCCCAGAGCATATCCTCCTTGCATTCAGGTTGTCAACTGAGGATGTCACAAGAGTTGGGGTGATCTTAGTCCCCAGATCGTTGCCAAGTAAAGTGTCTGACATTAAAGCAATAATCTTTTTTTGCAATTGCTGGTAAATATCTTTGGCAAATCTTTAGTGAGTTGCTCACAATGATCCTTTGATAGACTACTCACAATTTCAAATAACATGATTCCCAATACAATACAAATTAATAGGCTTCAAAGCAAACGTTTAGTAAATATGTCTTGCTCTAAGAAAATCATGTTACTGTATTGATACTATGAGTTCTTGATTTCATGCAGAATTAACACAGATTATTTGAGGGGAAGACATTCAGCTGTTAGTGAAGTCCTGGAATAACATTGGGTGTGCTGTGTGGTTCAGCAATAGACTGTAGCCCTTACTTGGAATCAGAGCCGAAGCCAAGCACCGGAACAGAAACCATGGAGTAAGATACTGTGGTTGCTTCAGTCTTGGTCAAGGTGCTTACAATGTTACAATTAGCCTGCTAAATTGGTATAGAAATAGAGGTTAACCCCAAACAAAACTGAAAGGTTTTGAGAAGTTAAGAATTGGGCTTTAGCTGAGAATACACCTGAGAGTGTGGAGAGTTGTTTAATTCTGTGATCCTTCAGTCAGGAGCATTTGTGGCACTGGAACAGGATACCAACTTGATATCTACATAGCTGGATCATTGTTCAAACAAAACCTTGGTTTTTTTCAGTTTAAGAGATTTTTATTAAGTTTAAACAAATACAAAACATAGCTATTCAATAATATCAATGAATAAAATAAGATAAAACATGAGGCATGAAATGCATATAAATACAGATTAAAACCATGAGGGAGAGAAAGAAGAGGGAAAAAGAAAATAAGAAAAGAAAAGAAGGGGGAAAGGGAGAAGGGAGGAAACGAAAGAAGAAATAGAAAAAGTAAATCAGGGGCAGGGGGAATATATGTGAGGGAAAAACGATTCAGTGAATCAATTGGGACGGTTAGAAGAGAGGTAAGTAACAAAAGGGAGCCACAGGAGATCAGACGAGGAGGCGACAGCAATCCTATGCTCATCACTTATGAAATTCCCCCAGGTAGTTATAGACAATTTGGAGTTATCTTTCCAACAAGACAAAATCACTTTAAATGCAATAGCAATGAAAAGGTCAAGTAATTTAGCCTTAGATGAGACAATATCTATATTATCCGATATAGAACCTAAAAATACATTCACTAATGTTAAAGAGGAAGAACAATGAAACATTCGCATACATATATCCCAAACAGAATTACAGAAGGATAAAACAGAAGGGCACTCATATAATTGCTGTTTAAGTGTACCTGTTTCGGAGGAACAAGACCAGCAAAAAGAAGGAGATGAAGGTGAAAACTTGGAAATAGTTACAGGTGTAATAACAACTCTATGATAAATAAATAAGAGGGATTGGGTAATACGTGCAGCAATAGAAACTTTAAATAATTTGGACCATAGACGATCCCAAACATCAACAGATAACGAAATATTCAAGTCATTTTCCCAAGCAATCTCAGTTGATGATTTGGGTCTGTCAATAACATTTGATAACAATATTTTATATACAAGGGCAGCTTTAGGTTGTTGAAGAGAAAACAAAGGATAAAGTGGAGATGAGGGAGAGAAAGAGGGTAAGGTATCAGGTGAGGAAAGGATCGATAGGTGAGATTGTATAGCATTAGTTATGCGGGTGTACTCAGTTAAATACGTAGTGGGCAATTTATATCCATTTTGCATCTCAGGAAGAGGAAGAAGAGTGTTATTAGAAAAAAATTGATGAACAAAAGAAATACCCTTCTCTTTCCAATATTTCAAATAGAAAGACTTGCCCTTATATTTGAGAAACTTATTATACCACACACTGGATGACAAAAAACATTGGAGAGGGGATAAGTCCTTAGAGAATGTGTCATGCAACAGTGTTTGAGAATATTTTAGAACTGGGTGTTTAGACAAAAAAGAACAGTTGGACATAAAGACAGTATGTTGAAAGGAAAAGTCCTTTAACAGTGAGCGTTAAAATACAACCCTCGAGGTATTGGAGAATCGAGAAAATCGTAAGCTAAAGAAAAGGATTGTTTAATGACAAAGGCAGAATGGTATACTTTGAAGTTGGGAAAATGGACACCTCCTTCGTTCTTGGGACGGATGAGTTTTTGCAAAGCGATGCGGGAGTGTTTATCATACTATAGAAATATAGAACAAATAGAATTTAAGCAAACAAAATATGAATTAGGTATTTTTATGGGGAGCATAGATACAGTATAGAGTACATGAGGCGTAATCATCATTTTAATGGTGGCTAGTCTACCCCATCAAGATAGGAATAAGGGAGACCAACTTTGGAGGAGGGATTGGATTTTCTTGATAAGGGAATCAAAAGTAAATTTAAGTGTGTCAACAAGGGATGAGGAAAACCAAATGCCAAGGTATTTTATTTTGAAAGGACACCAAGCAAAATCCATAGAGTCAAACATGTAATGGTAACAGGTAGATTTTAAGGGTAAAACTTCTGTTTTGGATAATTTAAGCTTGTATCCTGAAATGGAAGAATACAAACGAACTTCTTCCATGAAAGGAGGGAGGGACGTGACTGGGTTAGCCATATAGACTAAGATATCATCTGCATATGCAGAAATCTTTGTTTCAATGAAGGTTAATTTAAAACCATTAACATTAGGGTTATTACGGATTCGTTCCACAAAAGGTTAAAGGCATAGGATAAACAATAACGGGGAAATAGGATAACCTTGTCTTGTACCCCTAGATAAGGAAAAAAATCTAGAAAACTGGTTATTGACAAAAATACTAGCACGAGGAGAGGAATAAAGGAGTTTAAGCAAGGAAATAAAAGAGGGGCCAAGGCTTTCTCTGCATCCAAAGACAAGGCTTCTAGTGGAGTTTTAAAGGTTTTGCTGTGGGAAATAATATTAGAAAACATACGGGCATTATCAGCGGCCAATCTACCTTTTACAAAGCCAACCTGGTCCGTTTTAATCAAAAATGGGATAAGGGAATCAAGACGGGAAGCAAGAATTCTGGCAAAAATTTTACAATCATAATTAATCAGGGAACCGGGCGATAATTTTTACATTGGGAATGAACCTTGCCGGGTTTGGGAATAATGACAATTAGAGCTTCCAGGAAAGATCCGGAGGCCTTAGCAGTGGAAATAAAAGAATTAAAGAGTTGGAGCAATTTGGGCACAAAAATGGCATGAAATGTAGAGTAAAACTCAACTGGTAATCCAGCAGGACCTGGAGCCTTGGATTTTTTCAGAGCTTTGATAGCCTGAAGCACTTCTTGGGGAGAGATGGCTGTTTCTAATTGGGCAAATTCATCCGGGAGTGACGGTGGAGAAGGGAGACCATCAAAGAAAGAAGTTAAGTTGACATTAGAAGGGTGTGTGTCATCAGTATAAAGAGTGTGGTAGTAATTATGAAAACCCTCCGCTATGTCTTCATCAGAGGAAACCAATTTATTGGTAGAATCATTAAAAATAGGGCCAACTGTTTTGCGTTCAGATTTAATCTTAAGATAATTTGCCAACATTTTACCCGCCTTGTTTTGGCCCCCATGATACTTAGATTTGACATTTAATAAGGTATTTCATGTTTCAACAGTGGCAATTTTATTTAGTTCAGTTTTTGCCTTAATTAGATTCTGAAGGGTATCAGTGGACTTAGAGGATAAATATGAATGTTTAAGCCGCTTAATATTTTTCAGTTGGTCTTCATATTTGGTTCTATTTGCTTTCCTCTTTTTAGCGACATAGAAAATAGTGAATGCTTGAAGGGCAGCTTTGAAAGCATCCTAATTATTAGGGATAGAGGTGTCTGATGGGTCATTAAATGGGAAGAACTCATTAATAAACACTGTGACTTCTTTAACACAAACAGTATCAGACAGTAGAAATGTATTGAATTTCCAATGACTGAATCTAGAGGACGTTAGGGTAAGGTCAAGGACCGCATAAACAGGGGCATGGTCAGAAATAAAAATAGAACCAATATAAGATTTGTGAATTGAGGGAAGGAGAGACTTACTGACCTTGATGTAGTCTATTCTTGAACGGGTATGATGAACATTCGAAAAAAAGGTATATTCCAGGGAGTCAGGATTGCAAGTTTTCCATACATCATAGAATGGATGCGAGGCAATGGCAGATTGGAAACATTTATGAGACTTATCGGGATGAAATTTGCTTGTGGAAAGTCTGTCAGAGAATGGATCTAACCATTGATTAAAGTCACCAGAAAGAACAATATTTGGACAATCAATAGTGGAGATAAGAATTTTGATATTATTCCAAAATTTGGGATCTGGCCGGACCGGACCATAAATGTTTAATAAGACCAAAGTCTTGTTTTGGATCACAACCTTAGCCATTACCCAGCGTTCCTCATCATCGTTTTGAGAGGATAAAATTTGCACCGACAACCCCTTATGGAACAAAATAGCAACACCCCTTTTTTGTTAACAGCAGGAGAGAACACCACTTGACCCACCCAATGCCTTTTTAACTTAGAAGATTCAACAACTGTACAATGAGTCTCTTGAAGAAAAACAACTTGTGAATTTAGGGGCTTATTAGTATAGCGGATTTCCCGCATCCTCTGGGCCGGCGGAAGCCACCGCCGGCCCGGAGGATGGGGAAAATCTGCTGCGGACCCACCAAAGACCCACCGCCACATTAGGATGGCTGGTGGGTCCTGGTTTCAGTCCGCTGCTTTTCTGCCACGGTTGGCTTACAACCGCGGCGGAAAAGCTCTAATATGGTGGCGGTGTCTCTCAGACACAGCCAGCCATATTAGGATGGGTTCCAAAACATGCTTTTCCACAGCGGGTTTTCCGCTGTGGAAAAGCATGTGGAACTTCACTGCAGGGGCCCGTTGCGGGCCCCCTGGGTGAAGGGGGATGGGGGGTGCACATGGGGGGTACCTATGGTACCCCCCTGCATTTGTATGCAGTAATCGTCAGGCACCGCACGGTGCCTGCCGCTTTCTGCATACAAATGCAATGTATGCATTTTTAACATTGCGGTGGGTTCAGCTTGAAGCCGCACCCGCCGCAATGTTAAATATAGAGGATGTGACCGCCATGGTGGCGGTCATATCCTAATTGCACAGGAGGGAACTCCGCAGGCCATGCGGAGGACCCATTTTGCGTCCGTCCGCGATCCTAATGGGCCCCTAAGTTTGGATAAATGAGACAATACCTTTTGATGCTTGACAGGGTGACCAAGACCTCGAACATTCCACGATACAAAATTACACATTATGGAAGGTGAGGAGGAGGAAAAACACTTGGGGTAGACACACTGCAGGAGAACCGCTACAAAAAAGGACACAGCAAAAAATACATTACATAAGAACAATATACTCTTTATATGCACATTGAGAGGAATAAATACCCCCAAAATCATTGTGACCAACGACAAAAAACATAGAAACCAGAAGAAGTAAAACAGAGATTGTACAGGAAGGGGAGAATAAGAGAGTACCCAGGAAAGAGATAAAAGACAGAGAGGGAGAGAACTAGTTAGGAAGAAGAGAGAAAAGAGAGGAACAACAGGATAGAGATAGAAGACATATCAAGGCAAATAAGCTAGGTCTGAGAAGAAAGAGAAAACCAAGACATCAGGGGCGAGGAGACGCCACAGGGGACATGGATCCCAGTGAGCAGCAGAGGAGCAAATTCAGGCAAAGAAAAGGTAGAACCTCGAAAAGAGGAGGACACATAGCAGAGCCATGACGAAGCCAGATCAAACATATAAAGCAGGAGGAAGGGGCGCCAAAGGGGACTCGGACTCCAACAAGCGCCAGAAGAGAATAGGAAGAAGACAAAGAAGAAAGGAAAAACAAGGAGAGTCTTGAGAGAAGAGTCAGTACAAAGAAGAGTTGCAAAGGAGCCATGAAGTCGCATAGAGCACAACCAGATCATTCAAAAACAAAGGAGATTTCAAGAGTTAGTGTCCATGGTAGCTGAGGAGATACTCAGCAAATATGAGTGAAGCTTCTGTGGATCATCAAACGTGCGGGTACGGCCATTATGAGTAACTTTACAGAAACATGGATGCAGGATGCCATATTGAATTTTCAGCTGTCTCATCAGAGGATGAAGATTGAGAAATTCTTTACGCCGGGCATTTGTTGCACTGGAGAGGTCCTGGGAGATGAAAATATTATGTCCAGACCACTGGAGACGACGTTTAAGCCTGGCTACCTTAAGAACATTTATTAACTCAGTGAATTCAAGGAATAACAGGATAATACCACGAGGCTTGGAGGCATTAGGAGTAAGATGACCCAAGCGATGAGCCCTGTGTATGTTAAGAGGATGTGACGCAGGTCGGAGTTCCAAATGATCATGTAAAAATTTTCATAGGAATACTACCATATCTGACCCCTCAACATTTTCCGGAACGCCATAAATGCGTAGGTTATTCCCACGATTTCGGTTTTCAAGGTCCTCTGTATGAAGTTTTAGTTTGTGAATGTATTGTTCCAATAGAGGAACTTTAGAGGAATCATCCTGTATATCACTGACACGCTGTTCCAGGTTCAACACCTTGCCTTCCATAATGACCCATCTCTCCTCAATTTGCTTACGTTTTTCATTGGTCGCACTCATGAAAGGCTGTAGACCCCTTACTTCCTCCAAAATGAAGTCCAGGACAGGATTATCTTATAAGTCCATTATTTCTTTCTTTACTGCATACAGTTCTTCTTGCACAGGCTACAATTTAGTGTCTTTCCTTGAGGATACAGCTGACCTGTTACCAAAAGGATTATCTTTCGAGTCAGGGTTGCTTGCCCAGAAATCACAAAAGCTCTGAGCTTTGATAAGCTGCTTACTAAAATACCCAACTGTTTGAGACGTACCATACGAAAAATCTGTCAGGATGTTAATTCTTCAGGTCACTGATAGTTAAGAGGAGCACTGTTTGTCATGACCCTGACCTCCCTGTGTTCCCACTCCTCCTGTACCTTGTGTGTGGGGGGCATGCAGGATCAAGCACACATATCAATGCCTCCCTTGCTGTTCATTGGACCCATTACTGAACGTTCTTGGTATGGTAATTATCCCCTGGACCCTAGGCTACCAAGTCATTAAACAGCAAGTACAAACAGTAACATCCACCAGGGCTTTCAGGCCAAATAATCATGACTATGATGATAGCTGGGCTTACTCATCATGACTATGGTGATATTTGTACTGACTCATAGGCACACGACTGTGAGCATATGTGGGCTGACTCATAGGCATATGACTATGAGAATATTTGGGTTGACTTATTAGGATTTGGGAATGGTATTAATACCACACTCAAATCACGAGGTAGTGCTTTTCCTACCCACTGGTTGAAGAGGATGGTTCCTCTTCAGTGTTCCCGCTGACCTGAACGTCCCCATGACCCAGTTAAGCTTCTTCTGCATTGCGTCTCTCCTGCAAATATCTGACACAGGAGACATCTTCTCCCCTGAAAATACAGCGACAAAGCGAACTTCACCCTGCAACTCTGCACAGCTCTCCTGCGATTCCCCAATTCTACGGACATCTTCTCCCATGCAAATGCAGCGACACAGCGAACCTCATCCCTGCAACGCCGCACCAAACAGTAGAAAACATGGTTAAGTGCCATCCTTAAAGTTAGTGCACTAATGGAAAGTGTACCAACCAAAGACTTGCTCTTATGATGATAAAAATCAGAAAACATGACATCTCCTAAACATTAGGACATTGTGGGCATTATATAACGTGCTTACCAAGGCCTTGGTATTAGGGCACAGTGACATTCTTATGTGTCATCCTTTATTGTGCTGTAGTCTGTGAATCCAAAAGCACACTCTTGCACACCTTTTGCCTAGTGTTGAACAAACAAGTTGCACCTTAGTGTGTGATGTGAAAGCACAATATAGCTTCAGCGGGGAGTGCCGCAACTCCAAGGGTAATAGTTCATTATTGGAAGTCTATGCAGCAATAGATTAATTATCATGTAGGTGACTGTGCACACATATGTCAAAAGCAGGAGGGAATATTTTATGACTACTCATTTGTTGAATAACCTCTCTACATGTATTTGCAGTACAGCTCACCATGCACTATATTACGCACATATCACAATGGCGCTCTACAGGACTAAGAAGAAACGTACACATGACTCCAAAAAGACAGTGGCTGAACTCAAAGGCATGCAAGTCTCTCTGTTTGTTATTTTGTCCAAACCCCCCTTCCATTCTTGGATGTCAGTTGGTTCACATTTACAATGCGTGATCAGACGCCCCCATGGAGAGATAGGAGATCCAGCATTGTCTCTGCAGACAAGAGCCAGGTGAGTGGAATGACAGAAAGCTAAGCCTCATACACTCTTCTCTGCTCAGATGAAACAGACGTGCATGATTAGTTCAGCATTCATGACCTAGCTCAAGAGCTTACGGAGGATGTGCCTTGTGCGTTTTGTTACATTAAAACAGATACCACCTACCAAGACCCTCTCCCTTTTTTCATTCAACACAAAATGCATTTGCATGGACCTCCTCAGTCATTGTATCAGACAGAGCCTCACAATTTGTTTCCCGATTTTGGGGCAACCTGTGCACTTCTTTGGACATTGATGCTTAACTCTCATCTGCCCCCCACCCACAAACTGATAGACTGACCTAATGAGTAAATCAGGCCCTGGAATAACCCCTAAAGTGTTTATTGACTACGAATCCCACGGCACGGGAGACCTAACTACTGTTGGCAGAATTAATCTACAATAATTCCAGTCATACCACTACTGGGGTATCTGCTTTTTATTGTCTAACTGGGAGAAAAACACATATGTTAACAGAGGATGTTGCAAGCCAGACTAAGACTGTACTCACTGTACAGAAATTATTAACACATTTTCCCTACAGCATATTGTGCCAACCCACTCCCCTTCTCTTCAGGGGCTGCAGTTGATGCACAGTTCCAATTCCCTGATAAGACGCCACCCTAGGAGACATAGGAGGTCCAGCATTGTCTCTGTGGACAAGAGCCAGGTGAGTGGCATGACACTGTTAAATCAGCACTAACTGGTGGCATTGAATTACCAGCTTGATGTGTACATACTGTGCCTGGCAATAGTTTTGAGAGAAAGATTTCTCTTAGCAAAGACTCCTGGAGGTGCAAACTTCAGAGACATTTTCCTTACCCACACCACTCTACGAATTACTATTTTGTCTTTCTACAGCTAATAGGATTTTCAAAAATTAGTTTTAATCTGTATTTCAATAGCTGACATTAAGTGAGGGTCAGAATTACAGATGGAATGAAAATCCAACCACACAAAATAATATTCTTCCTGTACAATTCCATTGTCTTTCATGAAGCGATTTCCTAAAACACAGAACTTTTTGTAAGGAACTGCACTGCCTTGACAATGGAAGCCTGCCTATGTAGACTTTCCGGATGTGATGCTAAACATCATGACAAGAACTGAATGGCTTAGGCTCAAAATCTGTCAGGGATCTAGCAGAGTTTGGAGCAATCCGTCTGGGACACATGCTGAGTTCAGGTCAAGACAATGTACTGGGGGGGATTGCTCTATGCAGGGACACAGGCTTTCTAGAGAAGAGGTTAGATATAGGCAAGAGAGTACCTGAAGGCTGGGAGAGAAACGGGACAGAAGCAGGTTGAAACAGGAAGTGAATAGTGAACGGGATGTCTGCAGGGGAAACTATGAAGCTAAAACAAGTAAAACAACAAAAAGGTAAAAGCAGGGAAACAATGGACAAAGTATCGTAAATTATAGTCTGTCTGCTCCATGGAGGTGATTGCACTGTGAGGTGAAAGTGATCTTACAATAAATCAAGGAGCAGATTCATTTCACAGAATTATGAGAGACAACCAGCAGCTCAAATGGAGAAGGAGTGCTGGGTGACTGCCCATTTATTTATTTTTATTTTATTTAATGCGATTTTCTATAGCGCGAACATTACCCGAAGGTGTCAGAGAACTTTACATAAGAACCAGTTGCAAAACATAAGGACTTAGAATTGAATGAATGAATGAGACTTATATAGCGCACGACTTACCCTGGGGCATCTCAGCGCTTGCTTAGGGAACCCGTCCTGGTATTCCCCTGTGAGATACCCTGGCAGGGTATCCACAAGGTGAAAGCCAGGCATCCCACTGCGAGGGGCCGTTGTGGAGATTAAGCAAGCTATTGCCCAGAGTCGCAGAGTGTGAACCCGTGAGTCGAGAAGGCACCGGAGCGAGAATTAACGAGTCCGTGGAATTTTTGAGCGCAAGTCCCGCCGAGGCAGGGAATTGAACCCTGGTCCCGGGCCGAACTCAAGCTCCAGGTCTGCCGCCTCAAACCCCTGAGCCACACTTCTCCACCAGAATTAAATGTGTTACATAAAAGATACAAACAGAAAAAATTGCAAACGTACAAGTTGTAAAGTCACACAAGGAGGAGATACAAACAGAAAGGAAAATTGCAAATGTACAAGTAGTAAAGTCACTAAAGGACGCTCTAAGAGTCACATAGGAATGGTAGATAGTACAAAGGTCTACTGCATATACTAGTGATTAGAGTTACCTCTATATACATAAGGAAGGGATACAAATGGATATACTCTAAGAGTCACATAGGAATGGTAGAGAGTACAAAGGTCTACTGCATATACTAGTAATTAGAGTTATCTCTATATACATATATATACACATAGTAGATTTTCTCAGGGGAAAAAAAAAGCAGAGTTCCATTAAGTGGGGTCGGAGGGGGGATGCAGTCACAGCACCAAGGTAGGGTGGGAGGAATACAAGGGCATGGAGAAAAGGTAATTCAGAAAAGGGAAGAAACATTTGAGGAACGTCAAGGGGGAAACGAGGGAAAAGGGTAAAAGACGAGGGAATGGACAAGATGTTGGGTCGGGGTGCAT